>NC_064614.1:574496941-574802024 GCF_023898315.1 Schistocerca nitens | reverse complement strand
ATTCCCCTTACCCCTCGTCAAAGGGCTCCCTTACCAGGGGCAATGGGTGGACCAGTGCCCCCTACCCCCTAGTTGTCAGGGAAAAGAAGAGATATAGTGGAGTCAGGACCTTTTCTTTCAGTTAATGATTTAAAAATCTATGTTATACACATTTTTAGCAGGGTCAGAATTAGAACATTTCTTGCTTCTTACTTAAGTTATATATTTAGGCATACATATTTTTTGACAAAGTGTTTTAGTAGAGGTTTCATTCTGTCTGCCCACTGTCCAACATCCTCCTTTTCTACATCTTTGTAAGCAACATGCAACCACACCTCCATGCTTCCATCATACCATACTTTGTATCTCTATATCCTTATCCTTTCCCCTGCTGACCTCCCTCACTTTATCCGCGGTACCTATTTACTTTTCACTTTTTTTTCACCACATCTACACAATAAAGATAACCATTCACTATTATCAGACTGAGCATTTTATATGTACACTTAATGTGTTGCAAAAATATCATTTCAAAAATGAACTGAATTAAGGACAATTCTATAGTAGTTTGCTGTGGGGATGATGCTGACATGTAACACATACTCCAAAGATATTGAGGAACTTTCCATATGGATTCTTTCTGAGTTATTGAATCCATTGATCAGATCTCACAGTCACTGCACCACAAAGAACATTTCAGTTGTGTTAAACTAGTATGGTCAGTTGAATTTACATGAATGGATAAAATGAATGAAAGTACAAAGACATGAAATGAAATCAGTGAAATAATCTCAAAATTTCTGAGTTGCTGTGCACATCATCTTTAGAACTTATATTTTATTTCTGATGTTCGTGGACAAATGGTAAAAATTTCTGAAGGTGGTATTACTTACCATTTTAAATGAATTTGTATAAACATGTGTCCAATTTTTGTGGATTTGTTATACAGTTAGTTGAACAAATTCACATTAAGTAAATTTAATGTGAATGATTGGGAACAAATAACACACTGAATTAACTAATTTGTAAAACCTCACAGGTAACTTACAGCAATTTAAATAAAATTTACAAAATATTCCCTGCTGTTTTGAATATACTTTTCATCTCTCTGCATAACATTACATGTAATTTCCCTCAGAGAGGACATTATAGTGCACTATTTTTATCCATCACCATAATCATTAATTTAATCAGGTAAGGTGCAGTGATCTTGGTGGCCAATGTGTATGACTGACTGATCCGTCTGTTAGGTAGTATAACACTTAAGTGATGTGTTGCCTGAGGACAGAATTCTAAAGTGCTGATAATACTGAAAGAACATGTTCAGATGAAGGAAGCAGTGGTAACTCATTTTGCCGGCAGTCTTTATATGGGAGGCATGTGAAATAAATTGATAATAAACCAGGTTCTGTTAGCAAACTGTGCCATACATCTGTGGAGATGGATGCTAAAATTGTGTCTCCTTAGTGATATGGGGATATTAATTTCTCTTCTGACATAAATTAAGTGTGTTGTTGATGCTATTGTGTTTGAACTCAGACTAATCAGTCGATTTTTTTTTTTTGTCATTTTTGCCAGACTTTAGTATATGAAACAATGATACGTGCCGAAATTTTTGATGTGTTTGACATAATACTATGCTCTCCTAAGTCAAGACTGGTTTGTACTTTATCCACATGTTGGTTGGTTATTTGGTTTTAAAGTGCTTGACATAGTGGCTGTTACAATCTCTACAAATTTTTTATTTGGTGGGTGATCTCAAAATTAATAATATTAACTGATTTGAAAATCTCCATCAAGTACATGTGGCTGACTGTTCACTATTGTAAAAATGGAAAAGACAAGCCGTACCATGCACTTGCACACACGTGCGCGTGTGTGCCATGTTCAGAAGAAATATGTGTAATGGGAATTGTTCCTGTCTCACAAGATTTGAATAAACTCTCTTGAATATGGTAGACTGTTAGACTGCCATTAGAATACCTGCATTCACAACCAGCAAGAACATTTGCAACACAAAACCCTTAAAAAGGATGTCATGTCATGAAAAATTGTCATTGAAAATATTCATGGTATTCTTTTATATACTTGTCTTATCACAGACATCAAGCTTGGAATTGCTATCTTATTTGATTTGTACATAGATGCTGTGACTGCTAGTTATTAGTGTACATCTGAGCTGTACATCTCAGCTTCATGTAGGTGTATCTCCATACCCATTGAAAATTCGACATAAATTTGTGTGAACTTTCAGACTACTACTGAAGTATTTCCAATTCCACGTGAAACACACTATATGTAAAACCAAATGATGAATACAGCTGTGTGATAATTACTATGGTTCCTTAATTAAAAAAAAAAAAAAAAAGAACCCATCAACTCACTATTCTGTGACGTCATAAAATCTACTCTAACAACTAATTTTATATTACTGTGTTAAAAAATTGATTGTGGGCATTGTCTTTATGCCAGTATGCTGAAAAGGTGGAACATATGTTCTTTCTGTGTAGTTCATTCTCCCTCTTTCTAATTAGTTGTTGTTTTGTTATAGCATTTGTTGGTTGCTATGTTTCGTGTTCTCATTTGTCTGGTTGTTTACATCAAAATATGATAATTCATTCTCAGAAATATCATTTCACTAAAATGCTCCAATCTGACTTTCACGTTGATTGGCTAGTGTCTTTGAAATTTGTCAATTTGTGTTAGTAAAGTCTCATTTGATCTAGACTTCTTGGACTTTTGAAGTAGCATCATCTGTCTGTTATGCCTAAACTGACTTTTATAAAGCCATCTATAGAGTAATGTTTACTGAAGTAGTTTTAGCTTTGAATGCTCTTATCTAGTTTGTAAATTTAACTGGTACAGCTTCAATTGTCATGACAGTTGTTGCATGATGATTCAGAGTAATAATTTCACTAATACCAGAGAACATTGTATTTAATGTAATACAGGGTGGGGCACAATATTGAGCAATTTTAAAAAGCATGCGAATCAAGCTGCATTGGAGAGAGGTGGAGTGGATAGCATCAGTTTCATTTGGCGTGAAATAGAATTTAGTCATAACGGAGTGCTGAATCCCTCAGCATCAGGTGTATGCTTTCAAACAATTTCATCAAAACGGTAGTTCATACCAGCTAGCATGTCGTGCATTCTGCAGCCTCTTCAACATTAATCGGAATTGGCCCATGCCATCTGCCTGTGCAATTAAAAAGTGGATTGAGAACTTGGAGCAGACTGTGTCAGCAACAAAGAAGAAAACTGAGAGACCAAAAACTGCACACACACCTGAAAACATTGAACATGTAAGAGGTGCCATTGAGAGAAGCCCCCATCTCACTGGGAGCCAAAGCCGCTTCTGCTTAGAATTTTTGGACACGATTATTCAAGATGAGGACATTGTAAATCATTTGTTGTTGAGTGATGAAGCTCCTTCCATCTGTCCAGTTATGGGAACAAGCAGAACTTTCAATTTTGGAATAACGTTGCTACTAGAGAACTGGATCAGCAACCATTGCACTCTGCAAAAGTTACCGTGTGGTGTGCCGTGTCTTCATTAGGGATCATAGGGCCATACGCTTTCGAAAATGGCCTTGGCAATGCTGTAACAGTGACTTCGCAGAGATATCGCGGACATGTTGGAAAACCTTTTTACTCCACAACTTGCACACTATGAAGTGAACGATGAGATATTTTTCCAACAAGACGGAGCAACCTCCCACATTGCTCGAATAAGCATGAATATTGTCAATCATTTGTTTCCAAGTTATGGAATCTCCCAAAATGGGGATATTGCAGGGCCCTCTCATTCACTGGACATCACAACATTTGATTTTTCCTTGTGGGGTTATCTGAAAATCAAAGTTTTTCGAGATAACCCTCCTTGAACAATTGAAGCCCTGAAATAGTCGGTCCAACTGGAAGTTGTTCAGATCCCACTGGCAATGCTGTGCAGTGTGATTAGTCACTCAATGTCCGGCTGGAGGAATGTGTTCATTTACATGGACACCATCTTACCAGAGTTATCTTCAAAAAATAACCAACGTTTTACTATTGCAGAAAATGCTTTTCCATGTGTTTGAAGATTATGAAATAAAATTTTTTAACTAAGTGTTTTTACTTAACAGCCTTTTAAAAATCACTCTTTATTATGTCTCACTCTGTACTTGATGTTATTACAATCTTAATTTAGTGTTAAACACGTCTCTATAGTTCTGCCAGGTAACTGAAACACACACACACACACACACACACACACACACACACACACACACAGGTACATTTCATTTTAATGAAACTCACTTCAGTCACAAATAAAACAGAAATTAAATCTGCTTTGCTTGTTGGAGTTCATGAGTTACAAACTTAAAATGTCATGTGATACCAGAATAAATGAGTATTTAGGTACATAAAATTCATGTAGCCACACGAGACACTGTTTCATTAATATTGTTCAATTTCTTCTTGAGTTAAATAGTGTAGCAAATAAGAGACAATTTCTTATTTCATGCATGCATAGCCTAATATATGTCACATTTCCTCCTTGGAAGTGAGGTAGAACTTTAGTAAAATGTTCTGTCCCATATTGCTCTCATGAACCACTTCAGCTAGTCCACATTCTAGTGAAGCAGAAACCATATTAACTATCAGTGAGCAGTTATATGGGTTACTGAAGACATGGCTAACAATATCTAGTACATGCTTTTAGTGACTTGCCATTTCTTTTAAATTCTATCAATGATGTTTATGTACGTGCTTGAATCCAGCACAGTCGACTTACCCATTTCAATATACGGCTGAGTCAGTAAAGTGTAGAAATGAATTTTTGCGTATTATTAAGCATACTATAGGTCATTAAAGTCGTGTTTCTGTGTCTGATGTCTTGTCTCGTTCATTGTTACACTAATACTTTATGCTGTTATATACACTATAAATATGTGTTTTTCTGTGCTTAGTGTGACCCTTATCCCATATTTTCTTTGTTGTAAATCTGTTTCTTAAAAGAAATTAATGAATATATTGGTTGGTAAGAGACTTTTTGATTGGGGGAAAAAATCCTCTGTGAAGTTTCTTTCAGGGAGACTCCCAGTCACTGCATATGCTCCAGACATTTCAAGTTTTATTACTTACCTTCTTAAGCTTCATATCCTTAAAATGAGTGATCAGTAAGTCTGGTTTGATCAAAGACAGGGGCTTAAAGACCTAATGTGTTCAGGATAAATAAATAAAATAAAAAAAAACAGTGGTTGGTTGCTGTACCTACTCATTATCACTTTGTTTTGTACAGTCATATAGTATCATGTAACATTCAATATGGATGTAGTTAGATTCTTAATGTTTTTATTTGGCTCTGTTAATAGTTTTGACAATCAGTTGTTTGTTGGTGTTTACTGTGATGGCCTTGTATCTGTTTCTGTACTCTTTCATATGAATTACATATTGACACCCACAAATGTAGAAGGGATTCTTACCTGTTATTCTGTGTTATAAGATAATCAATGATTATTTTACATTTCCTGCTGTACACTGCTGATTCCAATTTCCCCAGTGCATCATCTGAATTTCTGGCCAGGGAAGCCTTTGGAACTTTGACCCGGGCAGTGTATATGACTTTTTGTAGCTTTTAACTGGGTGTTAAGTAAATAATTGCAAGCTCTATATTTGTAGTGACAATACTGCATAAGTCCTCCATGTCAATATTACTATTGTGATGCCATATTTTTTCAGAGTGAAACTTTCGTATCTCTCAGCCATTTTTTTTTTTTTTTTTTTTTTTTTTTTTTTTTTTTTTAATGTAAGTGAAAACCTCTCCAAAGCTAATGGTTGTGTAAGACCACCTGCAGTGTATTCTCTAATTAGTACAAGTGCTAAAGACCTAGGTGTTGAACACCCACAAAAGACTTCATTCCAATTAGTGAAAATTAGAAATTTCCCAAAACAGTGTTTGTCCTTAGCCTTTTTTCTGGAAGAAGCTGAATAAAAAAAGCAATAAAAAAAGAACATGGCAAGGACAAAATAGAACTAAAAAAGAACTGATTGCATTTTATCACACAGTTAAGAAATTGTGTAGAATCTGATCTTCGTAACTGACTTCAGAGTATCACATGTTCATTGACTCATAATAGGAGAGTAAAAATAAATACAAAGATACAGAGACTCAGACTCATCAGTAATAAGGTAAGAAATGTAAACTATGAGAATTTATTCATGGCTAGAGAAGTATGTCAGATTAAGTTAAGTAATAAGACAGCATCTAAGAAAATAAAATGATGCACATCCGTAGACACAAGGGGACACTGATTTAGTGAACATACCTATGTAAATAGCAAAATATGATGCATGTATGAAGAAAGTAAAATATCCATAAAGTTTCAAACGGAGCAATATTAATACTCAATAGAAGGTGAGTGTTTCAAGCAAATAAATCTGAGAACATGATAGAATTTACTGAAACAAAACTACCAATAGTCTTTAAGTGCATGTGTTACATTAAAATTAAAATTTGGTAATAGAAACAATGATAGTATGATAAGAGAAACAAGTGAAAATGATAAGAAGGGGTGAAGGCAAAACAGAAACTTATGGTGGGGAGATGCCAAATCCAACAGTTAAGATTACTTACAGATGGCACAACAACTAACAACAGAGAGAAAATTGTCCAAGCATTCCAAGACGTGTTGAAATATCAGTGTAGTTCAGGAAACTGTTGTGGTTACCCCTAGTGCAGATTGATTTCAGCAATAGTAATCCTAAAACTCATTTATAGGAAGACTTTAATAATGTTAAATGGACACACAAAAATAATTAAAATTAACAGTCGATTCATAGAACTAGTTGATGAGTTTTTGAATTTAGGGATGTTGAAGAAATCAACTGGTTGGACAGCAGAAGCAATAAAGAAAAGAATATGTAAATGAGGTTGCTTCTTCTTTTTTCAGTGTCTCATTGATGACTGCTAGGGATTCCGTCAAGATATACATAATTTTTCACAATGCCATTGAAGTAAATTTTCGAGTTTATACATATTTATTATTGTTATCCAAACTAATAACAACCAGCTTTACCATAAAAAGACAGATACATAGACATAGAAGCATTTAACATAAGTTACTAAATAGCTGTTCATAATTGTGCAGGTAACTGACATCATTTGTCTGTACTGAGCAACAGGTACATTTTACTGTACCCTATGAATGCTGAAGCAGAAGTGTTTGGACAAGTGAAAAAAAGAAAAGAAAACAAAAAAAAAAAGAGAAGAAATATTCATATGGCACTTATTGGCCGGGATATCCCCTTCGGGGTTTGGCCACCGTATTGCAAGTCTTTTTAGTTGACGCCACTTTGGTGACTTGTGTGTCAATGATAATGAAAATGATGATGATGGACACACAACACCCAGTCCCCTGCCGGGAATCGAACCTGGGCGCCCTTGCTTGGTAGGCAGTAGTGCTACCGCTGTGCTATGGAGGCGGACTGTTTGACAAGTAACTGCACATGGCTGTAGGTTGATGGTGACTGACTTCATGGAATTATACGAAATGAAATTATCATATGGTGCTACTGGTTGGAGACCCCCGTCTGGGGTTTTTTGCCTACCTAGAGCAAGTCTTTTTATTAGGTGCCACTTTGGTTACTTGTATGATGATGATGTGAACAAAACACCCAGTCCCTGAGCAGATAAAATCTCAGACCCGGCAGGGCATTGAACCTTATCCCCCCTCCTCCCCCAAACCCATCCTGCCGGATGGCAGTCAGCCATGTTACTACTCAGCTACGAAGGCAACATGAAAGTATATAAAATGTAGATATTACACAAATAATTATGACTGACTGTATGACTGATCCCATGAACATTACATGATGACAGCTAATTGGGTACTTGCTTGTTGCCTTGCCCACAATGCCTGTGTAAAGACATGTTTAAGAATGGTTTTTCTCATTATTTGAATACAGAATAATTATGTGAACTGAATCAAACAATGGAAAATCCAGGTTGGAATATTGACAGTATTATGAAAAGGATAGTTGTTGCACCCTGTATAGTGGAGATGCTGATTGCATATTTTTCAGATGGCTAAGTACTGGATTTATTTTTATGAGCAGAATGCACTTTTATGCATGAGATTTTTGGCAAAACACTACCAAGAATTTTCTGGAAACACAAATTTTGTAATTGAAATCTTTCATAAACAACATGTTATTGTAGTAAAACTACAACTTTTTCAATACAGGAAAATCAGGACTACAAGACTATGGCAATAATTTTTGGAAAGATTAAATTTAAAGATTTGAACAGTCTAGATTTCTTATTATAATATTTGAATTAGGAGATATTGATAACTACACAATCTTCAGAAAAGATAAAATAATCATTAGAAGTAAGAAAACAAGGGCTTCCAACTAAGATATGTCAATCCTAAAAGTAACTATTATGAGTGGAGTCATATTTAGGAATAATAAATTTTGACTATTTCTTTAAATAAAATGTTTCAAAAAAACATTAGCAGGATGTAAATAATATACTGATTAATAAAGTTTAGAAAGTTGCAGCAGGGATAACAACTTGGAGATCTCAAATATGAGTAGCTTGCATCTACATACATACTCAGCAAGCTACTGTAAGGTTTATGGTGAAGGGTACTATGTACTACTATTAGTAATTTTCTTCCTATTCTACTTGCAGATGGAGAAAAGGAAAAATGACTATGTGTATGCCTCTGTATGAGCCCAGTTTCTCTTGTCTTGTCTTCATGGTCGTTATGTGAAATGTATGTTGGAAGCAGTAGAATCACTCTGCAGTCCGCTGAAAATGCCTGTTCTCTAAATAAATGTTGTCAATGGTATTTCATGAAAACAGCGTCATATTCCCTCCAGGGATTCCCGTTTGAGTTCATGGAGCAGCTCTGTAACACTTCCATATTGATTGAATGTACCAGTAACAAATCTAGCAGTATACTTCTAAATTGCTTTGATTTCTTCCTTAAATCCAACTTGGTGGGAATCCCAAACACTCAGGCAGTACTCAAGAATAGGTCTCACTATTATTCAGTGTGCAGTCTCCTTTGTAGATGTGTTATACTTTTCTAAATCTCTCCCAATAAACCTAAGTTGACCTTTTGTTTTCCCTACAACCATCCTTACATGCTCATATTGCTTTGCAGTGTTATGCCTAGATATTCAGCCATTGTGACTGTGTCAAGCAGCACATCACTAATACTCCTATCTAACATTACAGGATTGTGTTTCATACTCATATGCATTAACTTACATTTTCCTACATTTGCAACACGCTACCATTCATCACACAAAATAGATATTCTAAGTTATTCTGTACCCTTCCACATTTACGCAATGACAGTACCTTTCTGCGTGCTACTGTGTCTCAGCAAACAGTCACAGATTGCACCTGCTCACTCTATCAATCAGATTATTTATGTATATAGAGAATAAAAGTAATCCTCTTCTACCTTCCCTGGGGTGCTTCTGACAGTTCCCTTGTCTCTGATGAACATTTGCTGTCGAGGAAGTGTACTGGTTTGTTACTTGCGAAGTCTTCGAGCCATTTACATATCTAGGAATATATTCCGTTTGCTGGGACCTTCATTAACAATCTACAGTGGGGCACCGTGTCATATGTCAATCGAGTATTATTGAAGAATCTACCTGTTGCCCTTTATCCGTGATTCTCAGGCTATTGTGGGACAAATGGGCAAGCTGGATTTCGCACGAGCGGCGCTTTCTAAAACCATACTGTACATGTACATGTTTTATTTATGGAACAGAAGGCAGAAAAGAAAGAATGGTATGAGGTCTGTTCAAAAAAAATCTGGAACATTCGTAATTTCATGCCAATGGTCTGTTGGAGCAAAGTGGGGTAGGCATCCTTGCACATACCTGTGCTTAATTTGTAACTGCCAGAAGTTTCATTGTTGTATGTCTATTAATTATTGTTCAGTGCTATATTGAGCAGCGTGTTGTGTCACATAGTTTATAAATTTCGAGATGGCAGAGGTAGAGGAGTCACGTGTCTGCATTAAATTTTGTGTGAAACTCAAGAAAACATTTACAGAGACAAACCAAATGATGCAGGAAGCCTACAGTAATGAGTGCTTAAGCTGTAGTTGGTGTTACGAATGGTTCACATGGTTTAAAAATGGCCGAATGGAAATCAAAGATGACCCTTTGTCAGGGCACCCTTCGACGTCTACTGATGACGCTCGTGTCAGGAATGTCAATGAAACAGTGCATGCCAATCGAAGACAAACTGTCTTGGATCATGTCACAAAATGCTGACACAGCATCTTCAAATGCATCGTGTTGCCACCAAGTTCATCCCACAGTTCATGAGTCAAGACAAGTAAGACCTTCACCTCACAATTTGTGAAGAGCTTTTGGATCACACAACAGAAAATGAGATCTACCTTAAGAGAATCATAACTGGTGATGAAAGGTGTGCTACGGTTATGATGTTAAGACCAGGGTTCGATCTTCACAGTGGGGACCTTCACCTCACAATCTGTGAAGAGCTTTTGGATCACACAAAAGAGAATGAGATGTACCTTAAGAGAATCATAACTGGTGATGAAAGGTGTGCTACGGTTATGATGTTGAGACCAAGGTTCGATCTTAACAGTGGGCCAGGAAGGGTTCTCCAAGACCAAAAATAGCTTGTCATGTCAGGTCAAATGTCAGAGCCATGCTGATAATTTTCTTTGACTTTGAAGAATTAGTTCATTATGAACTCGTGTCAAAGGGAGAAACTGTTAGTCGATGGTACTATCGGGACGCGTTGTGATGTCTTTGACTTTGAAGAATTAGTTCATTATGAACTCGTGTCAAAGGGAGAAACTGTTAGTCGATGGTACTATCGGGACGCGTTGTGATGTCTGCGAGAAAATGTGAGGAGGAAATGGCCTGAAATGTGGGAAGACAATTCATGGCTCTTGCATCACAATAACATCCCAGCACATTCATACCTGTTGGTGCATGACTATCGCACAAAAAATGAAATCACTGTGCTGCCTCATTCTCTGTATTCTCCAGATGTGGCCCTGCAGACATTTTTTTTTTTTTTTATTTCTAAAGTTGGAAACCACATTGAAAGGATGAAAATTTGCAACGATAGATGAGATAAAAGAAAATTCACAGACTGCCCTTTACGCAATCCAGCAAGAGGCACACCAAGACTGCTTCCAGAAGTGGAAATGGCATTGGTAGTGATGTATCAATTGTGTAGGAGAGTATTCAAAGGAGACTATGCCCAATAAGTAAAAGATAAGTGTAGAAAAATTTTGTGAACAAAATTCCAGAATTTTTGAAAAGACCTCGTATTTGCGTTAGAAGTGACATCATAGTAAGTGGAGCTATTCCATTTTGATTTATTTAAAGTAAAATGGGTTGGAGCGCTTTTAATAATTTTTTTTAAAAAAGACTGAAAGCTTCCAATGTGTAAAGTAAAACTTAGAAGTAATATATATTGTCACTTTTGGCCTATTTCAGTGAGACATGGACTTTAATTGTGAAAACCATTCTCTTAATGAGCGATGAATAACTGGTATTAATAGGAGAGGCAGGAAAAAATCAGACTGAAGCGTAAAGTGTCGATATGATTGCAATGAAAATCAAACGGTGCTTGATGAGACATATTATAGGGGTATGGATGGTAAATGAACCAAGTGAATTCTTTGCTGTATTACAAGAGATAACCTAATGTAACATGGATGGACACCATTAGAAAACAAGCTGGAGCAACCCATATACACACAGCTGAAGACCATAAAGCATCAGAAAGTTAAGAGGCAGCCCTTGTTCAGCAGTGGATGGACCATTTCTTTCCCATACACAGTGCAGTCTTTAATTTTCTTTTGTTTTCATTTACCACTTTAACTACAAGGTAATTTTCAGTGTTAAGTGTTTAGTAACTACATGCAGTCATATCCTACACATCTTCTATTTCTCTGTATATTGGTAATCAGATTGGTCCTCCTCTTATTCCAAGAGTTGAATACATACAGTCCTCTTTGTTTTGTTGTAATTTTTTTCATACTTATGTTACTTTGATGTTTTATTCAGTAATGGACAATAGTTGGTTTACAAATAAATGAATATAGCAGCACTTCTAGTCTATTTTTTTTTTTCATGGATATTATGATATAGTTTTCTGTTATTAATAACCTCAGGATGTAGTCATCCAAGTTTTTTGACCCTTTACTAACCTGTAGCACAAATTTTTGTTATTAATTCTCTTCTTAATTAGTGGCCAAAAAACAATTTCTATGGCAACAGTAGTTGGTAATTCTCGTAACTAATATCACTTTGTACATAAAATCTGCAGATTAAACTCACCCTGTAATAAATATTGTAATTTATATACATTATTTATATATATGCAATAAATATCAGCTGAATGAAAGTGAAACCATAATTAAGAAATAGAAAAGTGTTAACATTGTACACAATGCTTTTAGTGTCTTATTGCTCTCTTTCTTTTTTTTCCCTGTGCAGAACATAACATAAATTATTGTCGCTTTTAAATTGGACTCTGCAAAATCACGCATTTAATTACAGACTGTATTTTTTGTTCAGTCTAAAGAGACTTCATATTTATAATACTGAACCTAATTATGCAACACTTTCAGTCAGCCACTAACAAAACTAAGCAGCATTTATATTTACCATCTACATTGTTTGCAAGTTACTAATCACATACATTTTTTCTCAAGCTATAAGCATCTTTAGCTTACTGTTGGCATTGGAAATATAGTAGTACGTCCATCTAAATCACAAATTCAGTGACTTACGCATACCATTCAAGGTGTTAGACATACATGTTAACTGATAACAGGTACAAAATACTGCACCACAGATTCATTCACATTATTTCACAACTGAGTTGTGTCTGTCTTTCACTGTTGGCATTCCTTTAGATGGGGAAACTGATGGAGGATGCTCGTCACATAAAGATGGATGTGATGGCAGCACAGGTACGGCGCATGCTGTACCTCAGATGGAAATACACAAAAAATTTACATGTTTGGTTATTGTTTGTTTGAATGTTTAAATGCTGTTGATGTTTTTCAGTGTAAATGCTATTGCTTCTTCCTATAAAAAGTCTTCATTTAATTTTTTGAACATTAGGGATGTATGAGAGTCATTTATTTGTCACTCACGAGCTTTGTTATGTCTTGTGTTGCATTATGGTACAGAATGAAATACGTAATATTGGAATGAAAATTATCTCAATTTCTTTTTGAGATTTAGAATTTATGCTTCTTTCTATAGTTTATTAAGACTACTTTTTGACTTGATATGTTAGGTCAGGCACTATCACAAATGCAGATTTTTATTTTGAAACATATTCATAAATGAATAATGCATTCACTGCAAAGCATAACAATTTTACTGCAGCATGTGACATGTCAGACTGTAGCTATTTATTTTTTCACTGAGTAGAAAAAACTTATTTTCTAGTTATTCATGGATATAACAGGATAACTGAGTTTCATAAATTTCATATGAACTGCTAATGATGATGTTTGTGGGATTTATTCTGTGAATGTCAGTCTGTTATCATTGCAAAATATTCTTGTGAAGAATTTTTTCTCATAACATCTGTGTAGGAGAGTCATTTAGTGGAAACAAATTTCTGATAACCATCATAAGCCCAATGTTGTATGCTGTTCAAAAGATGTACAGTACCAGCAAATTTATTTGTAGAAGTATTGGTTATAAGATCCTGGATAAATATTAGCTGAGCCGTAATATAGACTGGGGTGAAGGCATCATGGAGCTGTAGTTTCCGCCATTGCCATGTTTTGGCACGATAATATACATATTTACTTCTTTATTCCTTGTTTATTTCTATTTACTGTGTTTCACTGATATTTCCTTCTTCATTCTGTTACCCTAATTTTAAATGTGAACATAAAAACCTTCATTTCTCTTCCCATAAAATGTTTTCAGTCTGACCCACATCTACAAGTACTTTTACACCCCTATTCTGAAAACCACTATGAAGTGCGTAAGAGGGTAGAATTTCCATTCTATCATATATTAGTTCATTTCAAGTGGCTCAGTGGCTGATTCAAGCCTTTAAATTGGATTCCACTCCAGTGACCTGTGTGTTCCTAATCTACTCCGTTTATTCAACTGGTGAAAGAGTACCTTCAATGTAAAATTGAATCTGAACTGTGTGTTGTTCCTGGGGGTACCTCACATTGTTGAATGCTAGATTGCAGCCAGATTGAAAATTTCTGTGACCAGGATTCGACCATACGACATCTCAGTTTTCAGGCATGTGCTTTGCCACTAGACCACCTGGCCCTGCATGTCCTGACTGACAAAGGTAAATGACCCAAATGTAGCCTTCAGACAAAAACAGAGCTTGACAAATGATCACATCGTACACAAGAATTTTCTAATTTTGCAAAATATCATGGTATCAATTCTTATAAAATGATTTCTGTTTAAAGAAAGAAAAATTAATGGTGTTGAAAAGAAATATTTGTAAGTAAACACACAAAATATGCACAGAACTGCAGTAACCATACAGTAATTGTATAAATATATTTAAGTATCTGCCTGATATATCTCCATAGACTAATTTCTTAACAGGTGGTACCATATGTGTGTTTTTCCTCTGTAATGATAAATGGGAAAATAGGTTCAGATAATCACAATTCTAAGATAAATAGGTTCAAATGCATGTATGTAAATAGACAGCATGTAACCACTGAAGCTTGAATGATCCATTTTTATATTCCTTTTGTAAAATGTTTTTGTATTTCATACCATAATTCCTATCATAAAAGCCATGCAACAAATAAATAAATACCTAAAAAAAGGAACAGTTTGAAATAATACATGAAAGAACTGTTAGCTTGCTTAGGGGAGTTACAAGCAGAAGTGTGAATTAATTTTTATTGCAATATGCTTTGTATTCAACCATCCCAAGTTCTGTGTTGGAAGCTTCTTTCTGATAGGAATAAAATGGTAATCAAAGCTTTAAAGAGGTAAGACAAAGTAAAATCTAACTGAGACTCCCATTATAAAAGAAACATTGTTTTTGGCCAGTATCATGATATACATAATTCTGTCTCAAGAATTTTAAGGGTTAGATAGCTAGAAGCAGTCTAAAAAGGGTGTATTTTAGAAGAACTGAAAATTCAAAATTTGACTACTTATGGCATAATTTTTGCTCAAGTCCATAAATGATTCTGGTTTCTTTGATGTTTGTGTGTACCATATTAATATACGCTCCCAGTAATGACATGACATTCTTATTTAAAGCAAAGCTTAAAACTAGACTGGTAAGAATTCTAAAATAATGTGGTAAACATGTTTAGGGCAGTGAAATAAAGTAAAACATTAAGAGAAGCTCATATAAGTCTGTAGAAATTTAATCAAGAGGGGACAAGATCCTAAAACTAACACTTGTTTTAATAGAACTGATTCTGTGAGTTTGTGAACATATCATGTTTCATGAACTACATTTGACAGGAAGTTCACAAAGTTATTGCATCTCAAACAAATGATAGGTATCTGTTCAATGTTTTTAGGGTAGATTACTTTGATAGCTAAGTGTTAAGCATGTTACATTAGTATATGGTAAATTTAATATTCTATGAATATAAATGACACCTTTTTATAAAAAGTCTAAAAATTACATCATTCTCATTATCATATCTACATGTCCCAATGAGTTATTCACAAAATTGATTAAGAAATTTCTTTTAGGCAGGAACAAAACTAACCAGCAAAAAATGACATGTCACTTCTCTCACAGTGGACAAAAAGGAAATAAACTTTTAAAAATACTTTCTCAACTGTGATCCCATCGTAACACTTCATTTGCTAACAAAACTTAACATGTGATGAGGTTGCTAACAAAACTTAACATCTGATGAGGTTAATGGATTTATTTCATTATTTTCACATTTTCTATTATTAAATCTCAAATAGCATAATTAAAGTTGAACCAAAATTGTGTTTTAAAAGCTACATCTTTGAACAGGGTGTACCCAAGGACCAGCATTCAACAAGATAATGTAGGAAATCTCCTGAAACTACCCTGAAACTGGCCTTTTGAATATACTCTAAAGCATGAGACTGAACCAAGGCAGTCATTGTCTCCCCAATTTGTCACATTACCATGCAGCCATACCAAGTGAGCTATTGTTATATGTTGCTCTGTGTTGCACCCTACATAGCTTGAGTGAGGACATAATTTTGACTTTGAAATTTCTCACCTTTATCTTCTCTTCTTGACTGAATCATTTGGGTCGTAGTTGTACATATCCACTGTATAGTACAGCTGCGTTTTTCAGAACCTACTATAATAGTTCTGCTGTGTTAAACAGATCTTAGACGCAGCAAGTCATCGTAGGGCTTTGTCCACAGAAAAATGGCATACAACAGTAGTGATTACATTGTGCAGCAAGGAGAGGGGGTGTCTTTCTGGAATTTGATAACAGATGTCAGGTGTGCTACCAGTATGTATCAAAACACCATACATAAAAATTAGATTTTTCTGTAGGTCATACCTTGTGTTTTGTTGATAATAGAAAGGTAGGGTTAAGTGTTTTGAATATCTCTTGGACTAGGGACCATTTACATATCCAACAGTAGGACTGCCTTACTGCAGCTATCCTAAAGTACAAGGTTAAAGTTTGAATGTCACACACTTCCTACAGATTAGGCGAATTGAGAAAATTGGATGATTCTTTCTGCTTAGGGTAGGCCCCATTCTACCAATTATTAGGGTTTTTTCCTGTTCCATTCATGTATGGAGTGTGGGAGAGAATGATTATTTGAACAATTCTGTGCATGCAGTAATTACTCTAATCTTATCCTCACAATCCCTGTGTGAGCAGTACATAGGGGGTTGTTGTATATCACTAGAGTAATCATTTAAAGTTGGTTCTTGAAACTTTGTTAATAGACTTTCTTGGGATACTTTACATCTGTCTTCAAGAGTCTGCCTTCAGTATCTTTATGACACCCCCTGTTAGTCCTATCTGGCACAGGTTCCACACTCTTGAGCAATATTCTAGGATGGGTCGCACAAGAGATTTGCAGCCAATCTCTTTTGTAGACTGATTGCACTTTCCCAGTATTCTACCAATAAACTGAAATTTACCACCTGCTTTACCCATGACTGAACCTATGTGATCATTCAATTTCATATCCCTATAAAGTGTTACATCTAGGTGTTTGTATGAGTTGGCCGATTCCAACAGTGACACATTGATATTATAGTCATAGGGTACTATGTTTTTTCATTTTGTGAAGTACACAATTTTATATTTCTGAACATTTAGAGCAAGTTGCCTATCTCTGCACCATGCTGAAATCTTATCAAGGTCTGACTGAATATTTATGTAGCTTCTCTCAGGTAGTACTTCATTGTAGATAACTGCATCATCTGCAAAAAGCCTGATTTTACTATTAATATTGTCTGCATGGTCATTGATATACAATATGAACAGTATGGGTCCCAACATACTTCCCTGGGGCACACCTGAAGTTATTTCTACACTTGACGATGACTCTCCATCCAAGATAACAAGCTGTGTCCTCACTACCAAAAAGTTCTCAACCCAAACAAAAAATCTCACTTGATACCCCTTATAATAATACTTTTGACAATAAGCATAGATGCAGTACTTAGTCAAATGCTTTTTAGAATCAAGAAACACTGCATCTACCTAGCTGCCTTAAGCCAAAAGTTTCAGTATGTCATGTGAGAAAAGTGCAAATTGGGTTTCACATGATCAATGTTTCCGAAAACCATGCTGGTTGGCATTGAGGAGATCATTCTGTTCAAGATACGTCATTGTGTGTGAGCTCAGAATATGATCTAAGATTCTACAACAAATCAATGTCAAGAATATTGGATGGTAGTTTTGTGGATCATTTCTACAACCCTTCTTGTAGACGGATGTGACCTGTGACTTTTTCCATTAACTGGGAAAGTTCCCCCTTCCCCAAGCGATCTACAATAGATAATGGTTAGAAGAGGGGCTATCTTAGCCACAAATCCAGTGTAGAATCTGGCAGGGATTCCATTGAGGTCTGCAGCTTTGTTCAGTTTTAACTATTTCAGCTGTTTCTCAACACCAATGACACTAATACTTATTTCATTCATCTTCGCAGTGGCACAAGGATTAAATTGGGGCAATTCTCATGGGTTTTCGTTGGTAAAGGAATATTCGAAAACAGAGTTAAGCATTTCAGCTTTTTCTTTGCTACCCTCAATTTCAGTTCCTGTCTCATTCACAAGGGACTGGACACAAACTTTGGTGCCAACAGCCTGTACATATGACCATAATTTCTTTGGATTTTGATAATGTCATTCGACAATTTTCTACTATGGTAGTCATTGATGGCATCACACATTGCTCTCTTGATGGCCAAAGACATTTCATTCAACATCTATCTATCTGTAGCCGTTTGCTTTTATTTACACCTATTATTTAGTAATCTCTGTTTCTTTAGAGGTTTCTTTACAGTGACTGTGTACCATGGAGCTTCCCTCCCATTATGACCTGTTCTACTAGGCACATATCTATACAGTGCATGGTAAACTATTCTTTTAAACTTGAGCCAGGGTTCCTCTACATGTTCCCGACCAGTGCTGAAAGCTCCAAGTTCCTCATTGAGATATGAATACATATCTTACTGCTTGTTTTAGTTGTCCTTTGTACTTTGGTTATCATTGTTGCCACAACTGCGTCATGGTCATTGGTACCATTTGCGATGTGGATGTCCTCAAAGTGGGCAGGTCCATTTGTTGCCATTAGATCCAATATATTTCCATCATGAGTGGGATTCCTAACTACCTGTTCTAGGCAGTTTTCAGAGAAGGCATTTTGTAAAGTTTCACATAATGTCTTATCACGCCCACCACTAACAAAATTGTAACGTAACACTCCTGAAAACACCCAATTGCTCAAATTTTAATGGTATATTCTCTAGGCATTTTTTCAGAAGTGCCATCTTCCTGTTTTCAAAAATCTCTATCAGTTACTGAGAAACACTGCAAAAACGTGGTTTTGGATTGCCAGAACTGAGTCCCAGATTCCAAGATGGCGGACAAAGGGCTGAAATTTTACAGTATATTCTTAAGGTCCAGATCTCGAACAACCTTGAAAATTTTCTTGATATCTTTATCCGTTTTGGGGATATGGTGGTTCCAAGTTAGCCTACTTGTAGGTGTAAAATATGCATCTAAAGTCCAGTGTGAGGTAGCATGGAGAAATGTGTTGTAAAAAGTACCCCTGTCGTCATCAGAAGCCCATGTTTTAGTAATGAAGCACAGACAAATTTTTGGCATGTAAAATCTGGCCTGAGATGTAAAATTATTAGTTTTGTGTTATTTCAGTTTCACATAGGTAAACTGTGAAAAATTTGCTGATCCACAAAGTTCTCTTCATATGAGTGACATGCTCTGCTGTAGCAGGGAAAAGAAGGGAACCAATAGAAAAATGCTCCTATCAGAACACAGAAAAGGCGAATATGTTCCTGTTTAAATTAAAACACCCTGACTGAAAAATGGATTATCAGCTGCCCCATTTTACTTTCCTCCAAATCTTTAACAATGTTCCCAAAAATTTTGGTATGCAAACTTATTTACCCATTTTTAAGTTGAGAGGGAACATGCAAGTAGCAGTGGGAAGGAGATGGAAAAGTAATAAATACTGTCAGATAGTAGACACTGGTTGTGGTGTAGAAAGAGCAAAGTAGACAGTGGCAGTGTCAGAGAAAGAGAAGGACACAGTGGCAGTGGAACATAGTTGACAGTGACAGAACAATGCTAGGAAAAGAGCGAAGAAGACAGTGGGAGAGGAATAAAGAGAAGGAGAAAGTTGAATTGGGTGAGAGAAAGTGATAATGAGAAACATAATCTATGACAATGACAACAAGGAAGAAAGAGTTACTGAAGTGGGAAGGAATGAGTGAAAGAGTAGCAGTAAGATAGAGCAATAGGGAGACAGGGGCAGTGAGAGGAGACAGTAGTAGTAGTAATAGTAGTAGTAGTAGTAGGACAGAATGAAGGAGACTGTGGCTGCGAGACAGGAGACATGTCTACACATGTAGTATTGGCTGCTTAGGCTCTCTAGTTGTGGTAAAGAACTGGCTGTCAATTGTATTAACTGCTGATTTTGCCAGTGACTGGATTCCTAACCCCTAATCGCATGCCCTTAAATCTGAAAGGTTCACTGAAGACATTTATTATCTTGATGGATTATAAGGTCCCCTTCCTGACACTTTATAGACTACTGTAAAAGTGATACAATCATGTGCTTATCATTTTTTCTTCAGTTCAAACTTTTCAGCGGTTGACAGGAGTACCTGTGTATTCAGCTCCATCAGAATTTATGTACTATTGTACCCATCAACATAACAGCAAACAGTTTAAAAAATGATTAGACATTTCTTTCTTATAATATACTGAGATCGTTATTGACGATACTCATCTCTGAGACTTAACTGTATAGATTATTGAGAAATTTAAAGAGTATTGGAAAATGTCACTGATTTAGAGTGATTTATTGAGACGGAAAGAACTAAGATAACATTATTATTCAAGTAGACAATCATTTTTATTTATATAGTGGAAAACAGTTTGAACACCAAAAATAAAAAGTACAAGACAGTAAACGAAATACAAAGAAATTAAAATATGCAGTGAAAAGAAGGAAAATTGTGCAATTTTGTGTTCAAATAAAGAAAAGTTAATTGGAATTTTGTACATGTAAAGTAGTTGGATGAGTGAAGACTATGGTACTAAATTATGAGAGATGCTAAAAATTCCTCTTGAATGTACACAAAGAAATCATGTCTTTGTGAAGGAAATCTGTAGCTATCAAACTGCTTCATTTATTTGCACACATATGCTCTTTTCTGTTTGTAATAACAAAAACTGAAGTTTCTTTTAATTCCTCATTTGAAATATCTCTGAAGAAATATGTAGACATTTCTGCTTGTTTATGTTTTTTAACATGAAGAAATAAAAATCTGCATCCTCCTCCTCGACATTTTTCTCGTTTGAAATTGGAGTTATTAAATATCATCTCTTGCCGTTTTGTTATAGTCATATCATGGTACAAGTTATGTACTGCACTGGTATGTTTTGATACTTCTTAATTAAATTTGTACTTAAACTGGTGAGTGACTTTGACTATACTGTCTCTTTGCTATTCTTTATCATTTCAACACTGACCTACAGAATTTGCCCTGACAAACAGAACTCAAACTTTTCCTATTCATTAATTACTCACAATATTCAAGGATAACATGATCTGACTGCTTTACAATTGATAACCTGACTTCAAGTAAATAATACAAAAGAATGGCCCTGAATATGAAGAAATCCTAACAATAACCCATACATTTCAGAAGTCATTTACCTCACAGAAATCTTCATTACCTGAACTACAGCAATGCCACAAGCACTAATACTGCCAGCTCAATAAAAGATCCTAACTGCTGAAGGCTCTAACTACTAATAGGCATGTGGTTAGCAAAGGAAAGATTTTGTTGGAAAGCAAACAATGTATTTTTACTTTAATAATGTGACATCCAGTTTAAAATATATATATTGGTCTTTGAATATGTCTGCTTGTGTCTGTATTTGTGTGGATGGATATGTGTGTGTGTGTGTGTGTGTGTGTGTGTGTGTATACCCGCCCTTTTTTCCACCTAAGGTAAGTCTTTCCGCTCCCGGGATTGGAATGACTCCTTACCCTCTCCCTTAAAACCCACATCCTTTCGTCTTTCCCTCTCCTTTCCTCTTTCCTGATGAAGCAACCGTTGGTTGCGAAAGCTAGAATTTTGTGTGTATGTTTGTGTGTCTATCGACCTGCCAGCGCTTTCGTTTGGTAAGTCACATCATCTTTGTTTTTAGATATATTTTTCCCACGTGGAATGTTTCCCTCTATATATATATATCTAAAAACAAAGATGATGTGACTTACCGAACGAAAGCGCTGGCAGGTCGATAACACACAAACAAATACAAACACACACACAAAATTCAAGCTTTCGCAACAAACTTTTGCCTCATCAGGAAAGAGGGAAGGAGAGGGAAAGACGAAAGGAGAGGGAAAGACGAAAGGATGTGGGTTTTAGGGGAGAGGGTAAGGAGTCATTCCAATCCCGGGAGCGGAAAGACTTACCTTAGGGGGAAAAAAGGACGGGTATACACTCGCGCACACACACACATATCCATCCACACATATACAGACACAAGCAGACATCTCACAAGCAGACATTTTGTGTGTCTGTCTGTATGTTTGTGTTTGTTTGTGTGTCTGTCGACTTGCCAGCACTTTCATTTGGTAAGTCACATCATCTTTGTTTATATATATATATATATATATATATATATATATATATATATATATATATATACACACACACACATAATCGTCCATGACATCCAGTTCCAAAAATTACATAATCATTAATAATGTTCAGTCTCCAAGTCAGACACGTCCAGATCATCCGCTTTCGCTAACACTTCAAACCTTTAACCTCCATCAATGCTAGCTACTCACCTCCAACCTCAGTCACTGCTGGCTGTTCACCCCCAACAGCTATCACCGCTGACTGTTAACTTCAAACTGCTAGTCCGACCAGCCACAGAGTCTCTTACAGTGTGTGCACAGTGCTGTTAGACTTATTAATGCCGTCTATGGCGCTGCCAACTTACAGACACATAAACAGGCTACTTACAGTTTATGGTGATAATTGAGAAATTTTGTGTTTTGTGTGTACATTCATGTGTACTATTTTATCTCTTGGCTATGTCAAGATTTTTGAATCAAGTATGTCTGAATTGTGAGTGGCACAGTTTCTTTATCTTTTTCCTTTGTTGTTTCCTACAAAAAATTCTGAAGCTTTATGCAGACATGTGATGTGTTATTTTAGTTTCAGTGTGTGTTGCAAAAATATTCAGGATGAGTCACACACAGGATTAAACACATTTCACTGTTAGAAATAGTTAAGAGGATAACTGGAGAGGTTTATACATAGCATTAAGGAGTCCAATGACAGTACATCCCCCCCCCCCCCCGCCCTCCTCCTCCAATCTCTCTCTCTCTCTCTCTCTCTCACACACACACACACACACACACACACACACACAGAGAGAGAGAGAGAGAGAGAGAGAGAGAGAGAGAGAGGGGGGGGGGGTGTCAACATAAGATCTGATATTGTAGCTTCTCATTCTGTCACTGCCTTGACAATGTCATACATCCCTTGTGAAAAATAATCATACTCACTGCCAAGATAAATACACCCTGACAGGTCTCACTGCTGCAAATGGACCCATCCTGGAGCATTGGCTGTTGCATTTGGGGCAATGCCCTTCAGTGTGCAGTAGATTTATTCAGCCTCAAGTTGATGCTTCAGTAGTTGTAGAGTGAATCTAGCAGCCTCAGACATTGCACCATAGCAGCTCTATCCAACATTTCCTTTAGCATTGGCAGTTCTTGATAGTGGTACATGTACAGCGTGGTGCATGCTGCATCACCCACATACGTAGCTCAATAGTGCTTTTCTAGGAATGCTCTGTTGGAATCACAAGTGAAATAGATGAATGTATGATAGATCCTTCTTGAGTGTCGTCCCCCTAGTTCTTCTGATTTAGTAGTGTTGGATTTCAGTCTGTGGAACCTGGAAATGCTCCTCTTATTTCGTTTTTCAGAAGATTGTACTGACAGCCTATGTCTAGATGAAATGAAAATGTATAGGAACTATGGTATGCACCACCTCACAAGAAAGTGCAATAGTAATTGTTATGTGATTCATTGCCAAATAGTCTGGTATCTTTGGTTGTATTGAAATAAAACTTATTTACTGCATTCTGGACCGTTGTGTTCATTACAAATACAAGTCTCACTGCTGACTGAAGTTCATTTCAGGCCACATGAGTGACATGACCTTGCAACAGTAACGGCATGCATACTGCTTGTCCTGCCAGCAGTAGAGTAATTCATGTAAAAATGATTTTGCAAATTGCAGAAAAATGGTTCCAGTATTGTAGATACTGACTATACTTCTCTGGAAGGTTGAGGGTTAGGCTGACAATTGTTATGAGCAGGGTTAGGATTTTTAGGTGCACACCTTTTTCTTGGGGTAAATTAAAGCTGTTTGGAAAAACATCACAGAGTGAAGTTTTCGTTTCTAGTTGTGAAAAGATGCATTTTTTTTCACGCACCTTTCTCCTGTTTTTGGGACTTTATCCCTTTCTCCTCTAACCATTCCCATAATCCCCTTTGTCCCCCTTAAGTTTAGTTCCAGTTTATTCTATAATATTTCTAATTAATACAAAATATTTGACTTTCAATTAATGTCTCCTCAGCTTGCTGTGTATATGCGAATATTAAGCCTATCTGTTTCAGTAAATGCCGCGTGGGGAGTTGAAAGCGCACTTGCAACAATGGTAAATAATTGTGTGTTCGACAAAACGTCTTTCTCTCACTTTACCACTATAAAGTAGCCCACAATAATGCGGTTGACAATGAGTGATTCTATCCCACCAGTACGAGTAACCTGCTGTTCGTGAATGTCAGTTTGTTACTGTGAGAGACCTGATCTTTTCATGTGGAAGCAGAGGTTGGTCATGCAGAGACGACAGTTACCGCACCCGCGTAGTTCTGAGAATTGAGACTGGGTCATGCTCAAAGATACTATAAATTGCCGAGACTGCAGGTCCAGCAAGAACGCGAACATTTTTGTAATTTTCGCAGTGTTATAGAAGAGAGTGTGGACATCAAGTGAGCAAGTGGGTGCAAAGTATTGTGTGGCAGTTGCATTGAGTTAGCAAGTGAACTTGTGTTAGATCTTTGTTACATTACTAAACAAGTATACTACTAGATTCTACCATGCCAGAGATGTCCAGTGTCAGATTTATTATTCTGGCTCAGGAATTCAAAATAGATTTCATACACACTCGTGGAACTGTACGCAATGTTCTATTTGCAATTCAGGAATTTTGTTAGATGAAAAACACCACCAAAATCACATCAAACAACATATTTCCAGCTCTGAGCATAAAATGAATAGACTCTTCAAGCAAACAAATTGTGGCAACCTCTGTTACGATATGTGTTTCAACAGAGTTCCTCAAAAGCTCAAAATTTGAAGGAATTAAACATTGGTTTGAGTGCAGCTCTTACACAGGCAGGAATTCCATGCAGTAAGGTGGACCATCCAGCCTTCAAGGATTTCTTGAAAAATACACTAAGATGTTAATGCCTGATGAGAATACTGTAAGAAAAAACAACGTGGAACCTGTATACCAAGAGCCGGCTGTTGTAGCCGAGTGGTTCTAGGTGCTTCGGTCTGGAACCGTGCGACCGCTATGGTCGCAGGTTCAAATCCTGCCTCGTACATGGATGTGTGTGATGTCCTTAGGTTAGTTAGGTTTAAGTAGTTCTAAGTTCCAGGGGACTGATTACCTCAGATGTTAAGTCTCACAGTGCTCAGAGCCATTTGAACCATTTTGTTTACCAAAAACCATACAAAGAATCAAGGAGAAAATGTCTGATTGCGATGTGGGAATCATTGTGGATGAAACCATAGACTCAATGGAATGACATGTTTTGAACATTTTAGTTTTTCCTTAGCAGAGGAGAAAGTTAAGCCCATGTTGTTAAAAATGTATGAGCTGCAGAAAGCCAAAGCCATTACAGTAATGCAATCAATTATAGACTTCTGCCAAATACTCTGGCCTACTGGTATTGAGTTCGGAAAACATCTTCTTGTGGTTATGGACCATGCTCCATACACGGTTTCAGCTGTTAACCAATTGAAACCATTATTGTCTAAGTTGGAGCATGTCACATGCTTGGTTCATGGCCTTCGTAGGGTTTGTGAATCAATAAGGAAGGAATACGACATAGCTAATCAATTCATCTCTGCCCTGAAGAAGATTGTACTGAAAGCTCCAAGCCGTGTCATTGCCTAGGAAGCCACTGGCCTGCCCCTTCCAAATTTCCTGGTCATTTTTCGTTAGGGATCTTGGATTGAGTTTGCTGGCATGTTGTGTGAGAATTTTGACGCTGTCTGTTATGGGAGAAAATACATAATTTGCAGAGAGAAGTATATTGTGTCCATAGTTAGCAGTGCCCGACTGCAGCTATTAATCAATTGGAAGAATGAGGTCTGGAAAAGGAAAAACAATGGGATATTGTTACTTCTGTGAGTGAGCAGTTAGATGGCTTTGCGAAAGACAAACTTGAGTATAGTCTTCAGAAGAATCAAGAAATTGAGGAATTTGTCACATCTGTAGGTGTAGCATTTGGTCTAGGTGTTGGTGGTGCAACACTTTCTGTTTGCACCAGTATATGCAGTAGATCAACCAAAGGAACTTTGGTTTAGTCTTCTGATAACTATATTAATACGTGGAAACAATATTTCTTTACATAACAACATGGAAATAGTTCAGTGACAGATTGTTGTAATCAATTGTTAGTGTTGACAAAGCAGTCATCTTTAACATTATTCACAAATTTATATGTAGGTAAATATTATTGAAAATTAGATCTGAAGGTGATATAATTGGATAGATAAAAAAATCTATTCACCGAGCAGTGGCAGGAGAAAACACACTATATAGTTAAGAAAATGTGCAGACTTTCAGATCCATTGGCTCCTTTTTCTGGTAAAATGGTTGAAGGGGAAGGAAGAGGAATGAAGAAAAGGACTTGTGAGGCTCTCCCTTCCCCTTAAACCCTCTCACCAAGAGGAGCACTGGCTTTGAAAGCTTGTACATTTCTTTAACTTTTATGTGTGTTTTCTCCTGCTACTAAATAGTGAGTGGATTTTTCGTTGCTCCACTTATGTTTTCAGAAATTGATTGCTGTTGTTGATATATTAGATGTTAAGGTGGGATTTACCTATGTTTATTTTCTGGTATTTAATCAAGAAGCTCCCATTAATAGATACTAAAACTTGCAGATCTTGTTGATATACTTATCGTAGTTCATATAGTTTTGCTCAGAGTTTCAGATCATTGCTTAGTTTGATGTCTAAGGTCATACTGAGGTTTGAATAATAAACAAAAATAGACTGTTTCTTTATTCGTTATTCTCAGCACAAACTAGAACATGTATCTGATGCACCCCAATACAGCTTCTATCAGTGTTTTGCTTAAACTATTAATACAGTGCCATCTGAAGTAACTCACAGCTCTAGCTGTCACACCAAGCACTACCTGTCATTCCTGCCATTCTGCTGAGACACTGTTCCTTCTTCAGCTGAGGTGCTTCTTTTGTAATGGTAGCCTGTTATGTCATTCGTATGGAGTCAACCAACCTATTCATCACAATTACAAAATGACTTTTGATTGAAATTATCTTTTAAAAAAATTAGAGTACATTGAAGGCTAAATTTATGGAAGATTCAGTGCACCAAAATAAAAATTCCTCACAGATGGCCAGATAGAAAATCATTTGTAATATGTTGATCAAATGGGATTGGGGTAGGGACAAAAAGGCTAGAAAAAGTATCAATAAATAGACTGAGCAGTGCTCTCATACCATACAGAGCTTAGTTAGATTAGTTTGTTTTACTATTCCCAGCTAAACTTTTGTATATCACTAAGAATAAGAGTGATTCTGACTTCCAACAAAAATTAGGAACGTTTGGCATAATTGATGTAAAGGCAACTAAACGCAAAATCTTGAATCACACACTGAGAGCTGGTAGTGTAAATATAACCGAAATGACTGGTATGAAAGGAAACCAATAACTACAAGCAATTTCAGCTGTTATTTTACATCAAAACTAACTTTCACTATGTGAAAATTCGTGTTATTTTGAACCGAGAAATTTGTCAGAAGCAATCGGTTGGATGTAGATCAAGTGTCTCCAGTCCATCTTAGATGGACAAAAAGATTGAAGAATTTTATGATAAGGATAGCTCAAAGCGGCATATTTTGTGGAACTCATGGTTGTTTCCATTTTGAATCAGTATTTCGTGATGCTACCTACCCTTGACAGACAAGAGGAACAACATATGCTCAAAATCAGAAGCTAGGAGTTATGAGAATGCAGAATACAGTTGAAAAATTACAATAAAGAACAATGTAAAATCACACATTAAAGATGACATAATCATGAACTTTTTTTTACTCATTTAAAGAGAAGAAGACAAACAGGAAGCATGGAATCATAAATAGAAAAAAAAACATTTTGATGAAAGAGAGTGAGATATTCCAAATCACTGATTTTAGTTGGGGTGTTTCATTATGTTACATGCAGGGGATGGGAAAAAAAGAAGAAGAAAAATGGTGAGAAATGGATGCTTCAATATAAATGCAGATGCTAGCCAAGCCTGCAGCTTGCACTGTTGTACTTGACTATGAAAAGCACCTTTGTAATGTCCTCAGCATGTTGCAAGTCTTTGTTGTGGCTAGAGCAGAGTTCTGTGCTATCATGACTGCATTATATTGGAGCTAAGTGAATTCAAATGTGGGAAAATTATTGATGCTTTTGTGATTGGCCTTCCATAACCAAGGCAGCCAAAGTGTTGATTTTACAAGAGATACTGTACTGAAGATTTGCGCCCCATGCAATGAAAGAGAAGAAACATTGTCCAGTAAGTCACACCATGGATGAAAGTGTGTGTTGAATGATCATGACAGGTGGGAATTGAAGCATATTGTGTCTAAAAATAAAGAGTGTGACAGCTGCAAAAATCACTAAAAACTGAATGTCACACTCTCAAACTCTGTCAGCACCAAAACAACATGAAGGGAGCTCCATAAGCAAACAGGGTGACCCAGAAATCCAAACCACTCATCAGTGATGCAAATGCTCGTAACATGAAAACAAAGTGCTGAAGCCTTATAACCTGGACTATGGAAGAATGTTACTTGGTCGAATGAGTCTTGTTTCATACTGTTTCCTGTAAAACTTTGCAGGGGTTCAGTGATGATTTGGGCAGCTATATAGTGGTGTTCCACAAACCTCATTGGTATTCTGCAAGGTAATATTACTGTCAACGATTAAGTGAACATTTTGGCTGACAAGACCCATCCTATTGTATAGTATTTTTTCCCAATGGTGGCACTGTGTTCCAGGAAGATAGGGCCACTGTTCACACAGTTCACATAGTCCAGATCTGGTTTTGTGACTATGAGGATGAATTGTCGGATCTTCCCAGGCCAGCACAGTCACTGGATCCCAGTATTATTGAGCCTGTGTTGTCCACTTTGGAGAGAAGATTGCATGATCACTATCCATCTCTATCCTCGTTATCTACACTTGTCACTATTTTCCAGGAAGAATGCTATAAGATTCCCTTGGAAATCATACAGGACCTTTATTTATCCATGAATGGAGGCTGTTTTGAATGGCACTAGTTTTCCTACACCATTATAAGCATGGTCATTTATTGTGTTTTCAATGTTCCCATATTTTTATCCATCCACTTTGTCACTGGATGAAAGTTCCTTTTCATGTGTCAACATCAGACTAACTGGGGAAGGGAAAAGAAAACCCTCAGCCTCCACAAAGTACATGCACAATGTTCTAAAATATAATGGTCTTACAAGCAATTGTCACTGCTTAAACTCTTTTTTTCCAATGAGTACTATTTTGTGTTTCAGGAATGAGTACAGTGATATGTCTATGCATGAGATGCATGTTGATTGTTCAGGCTGTATCCCAGTAACTGACCTATAGGATAAGATGCTCAAATTATGCATTATACCCACTTTCTTCTTGTCAAACCCCCCCGCCCCCCTCTGCCGCAACTACTTCTGCTGTCCCTGCCCTGACCTCCCGCTTCTCTGTCTGCCACACCCCCTTCTCTCTCTCTGGACTCGCATTCGGGAGGACGACGGTTCAATCCCGCGTCCGGCCATCCTGATTTAGGTTTTCCGTGATTTCCCTAGATCACTTCAGGCAAATGCTGGGATGGTTCCTTCGAAAGGGCACGGCCGATTTCCTTCCCCATTCTTCCCTAATCTGAGCTTGTGCTCCGTCTCTAATGACCTCAATGTCGACGGGACGTTAAAACACTAATCTCTCTCTCTCTCTCTCTCTCTCTCTCTCTCTCTCTCTCTCTCCCTCCCTCCCCCCCCCCCTCTCCCTCACACACACACACACACCTGCTACATTCTTCCACTGTTCTTTTTTCTTTTTTGTCTTGTAATTAACAGATGAAATGGAGCATGACTGCAATGAGTGTGATAGTGCTCACCATTCACAAAGTAACCACTGTGATCTGTCAAAAGAATCGTAAAGTCTTTGTCTACAATAAGGTTGTTCAGGTTGTGACCTGTGTGGAGGGTGTATATAACTGACATTTCATCTGTTGTAAGACTGATGGTATTGGAAAGGATATTTGGAAGAAAGATGAGGCAAGTTTACAAATGAGGATTCCTGAAAGGTAATTAACTCACATGGTTGGGAATTTGAAGATTCATGGTTGGTTGAAATGACAAACTGTATTACTCAAGGTTTGTGGGGGCTGTGGATTGGTTTTGATCTGTGGTGTGGATGTGAAAGTAGTGTTTCTTGTATGTTGAATGGGTAAAGAGAGTATGCTTCTGATTAATCCAGCACAATTGAATTATGTGCAGAAATTGAAGAAGGGGTCTTTCGATAAAAATGAAGGGATTTATAAGTCCACTAGAATGTTTATTTCCATAGTATGTAAGTTGCTTTTTGGTTCTTGGGGAGGAGACAGGAAGGGTTGGTCTGTGGCAAGTAATCATGTTCTGAAGCAGGAATATGAAGACAGAAAGTTGGATAATTAGATACTTTCTTGAAGTATTTTCAGAACATTGCTCCGATTTTTGAAGGGTGAAGGTTCCATTCAGAAGATACGGATGTGTATGTTTGGAATAACAATAGAGGTGTACCTCTTATAGGGATACTGTTTCATAACAGTCTGTTTCTGTTGTGTTAGTGTGATAAGTATAAAACATGTTTATGATTTTTTTTAAATATGCAGAATAATAATTGAAAACTGTGGAACAATAAGAGCAGTATTTCATGAATTATGGAAATCAAGGAAAATAAGACATGACAACAAGGTACAATAGAATATTTAAGAAACAAAACAGACAAAAATCAGGCAACTTTTAGACACACAGACTAGACTACATCCAGAATGAATAAACATTGAAGATAATAACATGTAAATAAATAAAATAACTCAGCTATGATGAGCATATAAAAATAATGACCATTACATTAGTGGGATACTTATTTTTAAAATAGCTAGTACTTGATTATGAAATTCTTACTTAATATTCTAGAGCTTGGATGTGAAATTAAAGTTCACTTTACAGAAAATGACATCCTATCTTGCTACTGTATTTCATATAATTAATATGATAAATCATTCTGATCTTCTGCCTTGATAATAATAATAACAATAATAAATGGTTTATTTGTCCATAATAACTTTTACAATTTTGTTTTTAAACATATGAACAATAATAAGAGTTTAAAAATAAAGATAAATTATACACAACAACATTAAAAATTCTTTATTGAGTACAAACATTTATCAATTAATAGTTGCTTTAATTTTGTCTTAAATATGTTTCCATTAAACAGTTTTATAGCATTTGGCAGTCTGTTATAAAATGTCTTCCAGCAGAAAATGGACTATGATCTGTTGCTCTTTTATTACGAAATTTTATTTGGTAATCCTGTCTTTTTCTTGTGTTATAATAATGGATTTCAATATTGATTATACTATATTTTCTCCTTTTTGTGCACTAATATACACCACAGTAATGGCTTAATGATACCCATCATTAGAATATCATTTGTTGTGCTACATTACAAAGTATTAGACGTGGCCATCTTATCATTATTTTTATGCCTTTGATATCACTTTTCACTATTGGGTATTCACATAAATCTCACGTATGGTTGTAATGCAGCTGGATGGTAAAACTTACTGTTTAGTTTTTTTTTCTTGTAGTGGAATTCCATATGCACAGCTTAATATCAGACCATCACTGTTAATGTATGCAACAAGTAGTATTTTAAATGGACACCGGATGAGAAATACCATTGTAACAAGAGATGAAAACAGGGAACACTCTATTCATGCAAATTCCTGTGTGGTTCCCCTAAAGTGATTAAGGTCATTGCCATGATTGTTGTCTTGAATGGTCAGTTTCATTCTCCAACTATAATTGTTGACATAACATTAAATCCTAATCTTGGTACCTTTTGTTAGAGATTTTCCTTTCTATTTTTCCTTTTACTTTTTAAATTTCTCTGTCATAATTTAAGAAAATTAAAATGTCCTGCAAAATATGCAGAAAAACTTCGTAGACATTGGGAAGCATGAAAGAGGCAAAGGTGGAAGTGAAGCTGTGAGGGTGGGTCATGAATCAGCCCTGGATAGCTCAGATAGTAGAGTATTTGTCTGCAAAAGGCAAAGGTTTTGAATTCAAGTTTCATTTGGCAAACAGTTTTCATCTGCTAGAAGGTTTTGAACTGAAATATGTTAATACAGACACAAGCATAATGCAAAAGATTTATAAATATATACTGTTCATTGCTAAACCATACCATTTATGTTTTATGCATAAGGAAAACAAGTAATATGTAGTTATCGGTATGATTTAGTTGAGTAACCAATGGAATTATAAATTTCTCTCAGATAGCATGCTCTTTAGTATTCTCTTTAACCATCTGCAACTTGTAAATTCATTTTCTTGATGTTATGATCATCACTTGTTTTCAATTTTTGGACTGTCAACTATATATAATTCTAATGCCATAATTACAGATAATTATGCAGCTACTATAAATAATGATCTTTTTGAGATTGTATTTTTGATGCTGTTGTCTTCTCTGTAATTATTTGCTGGATAGTAGGAGTACACTGGCAGCTAGACAACACTCATAAGTCACAGAAGAGAAGAAAATAACAAAGAGCATAGAAGTTAACATATTAGATACTTGAAGTTTAAAGGAAAGGCTGGGGATGGGGAGAGGAAGGTGGAAACGACATCAGAGCAGAAACAGTACATTTTCATGTGTAAAGTCAAACAATGGAAAATCCAGGAAGGAATGTAACAATATAATGAAAAGGGTAGTTGCTAGTCAGTTTGATGTTGTTTGTTTATTTCATGCATTATTGTGAGATGAACAAAGCAGCATATAAATCGTATGTTCGTACACCGCAGTGTGAGACATTCTGAAGCAATTTCTGAACCTATCCTTGAGTTCTGAGTGTTTTATGTTTATAATATGCAATATATGTTACAGTTCTGTTTGTATCAATGTTTTGTGAAGCATGAAAATTGTCAACGTTACACCGTAAGAAGTAACTCGTGAAAAAAGTGAATTGTAGCTTGTCATTTGACTTTTGGTTAGTAAATGCATTCTCATAATATTTGTATTTTCCTTATTTTCAGTGAATTGCTCAATATTTGGTCGCAAGAAAAAGCAATACAAGGACAAATACCTTGCCAAGCATAATGCAGTGTTTGACCAATTAGATTTGGTTACCTATGAAGAAGTTGTTAAACTACCATGTAAGTACAGAGTTATAGTAGTGTCAAGTTGTGCTTTATTAGCAGATAACAGTTCCTGCAATCATGTTTGATTTGAAAGTGATTTAAGAATTTGTTTATCCGTTAGCTGGAGGAAATTGAATGAGGTGTAAAATATGAGCCAAAAATAAATATCTGCATAATACCACTAGAGTGATGTACAGTGCACTGGGCACACTAACATTAAAAATAGTTGTGTATCTAGTAATACATCTCGGGAACTGGTGTTGTGTGTGTTCTTTAGTGCTTCTCCGAAAGAACACGTTTTGATTCTGCAACCATTATCACTCAAGACACAAAGGAACTGCAACAAGTAGCTGCTAGTGGGCATTGATTCATATCAATGGCGAAAATTAAAAATTTCTCCCCGACCGGGATTCAAACCTGGGTCCTCAATCAATCAAATTTTATTGTCGTTCAGCTCATAAAGCAATAGACAACGTCAATATATCTTACATTTTTAACATTAATTACTAAATACAATTTAGTTTGGGTTACATAAGGCCATCCGCTACATACAGTGTTGAAAGACAGTATTTTCAGTTTCAAAAAATTCGTCTACTGTGTAGAAAGGATTATTTACTAGTATTCTGTACAACTTAGCTTTGAAGATATTGACAGGTAACTCTTTTAAATCTATACTTAACTTGTACAACTTAAGTCCAAGAACTAAATATGAATTCTGTGACTTGGATAGTCTTTGATATGGTACATCTAAAACATCTAAACATGATTTGTTCCTGGTGTTATGGCTATGTACATCCCTTCTTAATGATATATTTGAAATATTGTTCCTAACATACAATAGAACATTATAGATGTACAAGTTTATTACCGTCAGGCATTGCAATTTAACAAACAAGGGGTTACAGTGTTCTAACTTATCTGAGTCGGTTATTATTCTTACTAATTTTTTTTTTGCAAAAGAGAATGCCCTGTACGTGACTGCTATTGCCCCACAATAAGATTCCATATGATATGATACTTTGAAAGAAAGCAAAATATGCTGATCTTATGTAACTATTAGGGACATGTCTTTTTAAGTTTCTAATTAATAATATGAATATAATAGAGGGAAACATTCCACGTGGGAAAATTATATCTAAAAACAAAGATGATGTAACTTAGCAAACGAAAGGGCTGGCATGTTGATAGACACACAAACAAACAAACACTAACATACACACAAAATTCAGGCTTTCGCAACCAACGGTTGCTTCATCAGGAAAGAGGGAAGGAGAGGGAAAGACAAAAGGATGTAGGTTGTAAGGGAGAGGGTAGGGAGTCATACCAATCCCGGGAGCGGAAAGACTTACCTTAGGGGGAAAAAAGGACAGGTATACGCGCGCACGCACACACACGCACACACGCACACACACACACACACACACACACACACACACACACACACACACACACACACACACACACACACACATCCATCCGCACATACGCAGACGCAAGCAGACATTTGTAAAGGCAAATGTCTGCTTGCGTCTGTGTATGTGCGGATGGATATGTGTGTGTGTGTGTGTGTGTGTGTGTGTGTGTGTGTGTGTGTGTGTGTGTGTGTGTGTGTGTTTCCATTCTACAATGATTTCAATTCAGATGTTTAACTCACCACTTCTGCGTGAGGGACTGAATCATCCATTTATCACTTAAGCACATTTGTTTGTAATAACACTCAGTACATGTTTACATTATTCTAAAACAAAAAAGAACCCAGCACACTGTACGTACATAACAATACTGATGCTTTACAACAGCTGCTCAATGTGGCAACCACCAACATTGTGACAGACATAGTACCTACGAAGCATGTTCTGATACAGACTCTCTATCCCATGTAGTGCCTCTTCAATTTCTAGTGCAGTGTTCAGAACTCATGCCAGCAGATCTTTCTCTGTCTCTACAGGAGTCTCATAAATTGAGCTCTGCACGACTATACAAGTAGTAGTCCATAGGATTAGTACAAATCATCCTGTCTACCATATTTCATACCAGGACAACTCTGAGACTATTCTTTTTGCTCAGCAGATGTGAACGTGTTAAATATCTGAACTGAAACCACATTCTGTATTATTTTCATAGGATACAAAGTTTTTTCATTTTGTGAAGTGCCCAATTTTACATTTATGAACATTTAAAGCAAGTTGACAATCACTGCACCTCTTATAAATCTTATCAAGGTCTGATTGAATATTTGTACAGCTTTGTTCAGACTGTACTTCATTGTAGATAACAGTGTCTTCTGTGAAAAATTTGACATTACTATGAATATTATCCACAAGATCATTAATATACAAAATGATCAGCAAGGGACCCAGATGCTGTGACAGTCACGGCAATGGCCAAGGAGTCCTTGGACAAAAGCTCATGGATTTTAAGCTACTTGACACAAATAGAAGCCCAAGAGAATTTTATCAGTATGTATAGCCCTGAACCCATGCATTTATCATAGATATTTGCAATTGCATTTATTTCTGTGTGTAGTTGGAATCAGTCCAAAATAGCACTGCACAGCTTGTGTTTTATGCAATGTCGATTATGAACAGAAAAAAACTGTCCTTTTTCTCAATATGGACAATAAATTTTTAAAGGGAACTTGCTCCAACTTGTGTGCCAGTCTGCCACATGTTACACTGCCTCTCTGCTAATGCCATTCATCAGCACTGCTCGGTTGTTGCTGGCACACTGGTTTTCCTTCAAGTTTTGCTATTCCTGTTAACACATTTCATCAAACTAAATACCACACTAGAGGAATTTGACAGAAATCCAGTGTTATGTTGGAGGAGAAAACAGTGATTTTGTTTTATAATGTTATGATAACCAGTGTCAATCAGTTTGGCCACATTTACATCAGAAGTATAGAAGAGTATGATAGTTATCATGGCCATCAGTTGGTATCCATTGTTACAATTCTTGTAGCAAATGCATACTGTCTAAAGCTAATGATGGTTGCCATTGTGTCCTGTATTTTTAGATTTGACTATGGCCTAATTCTACTAAAACTGATAGCAGAAACTTAACAACAACAACAACAACAACATGATGATGATGTAGACTGCATTTTGTTCACAACAGAGGCAAATTTTAGATCATTCTATTAAATTCCGCTTTACAACATATTTTGCTTGCAACAAGAAGTGAACCAACATTTTCAATTGAGACTGGGTATTATAGGAAACGTGTACAACGTAGGAAAATTGTAAAAGTTAACTGAAACAGTAGAGATATTGTACCTGATGAGCCATAGGAAAGACATTCAGTATATTCTAAATATATGTGGTGGTGCAAAAATTGGAAACTGACATTTCTGCTGTTTTATAGGAGCTGATGAATGCGCTGCTGGAAATAAACATTGGTTGTAACCATAGTTGTCTTCAAAAAGAGCAGTAATGGTCAGAAATGACCAATGTTAGAAGAATTTGTGGGCCCCTCAACATGTTCATGAGCAATACTAATCGAATGAGATTTCCCTCTGCAGTGGAGTGTGCGCTGATATGAAACTTCCTGGCAGATTAAAACTGTGTGCCCAAGCTCAAACATAACGAAGTATCATGAGCAAAGTGACTTCCTTCATGTCAACCAGAATGGATTTCAAAAAACATCGATCACGACAAACCAAACTCACACTTTTCTCATGTGACATACTGAAAACTTTGGATCAAGACAGTCAGTGAAAACTGTGAGTCGTGCTTCGGTAGCTCAGATGGTAGAGCACCTGCCCGCGAAAGGCAAAGGTCCCGAGTTCGAGTCTCAATCGGGCACACAGTTTTAATCTGCCAGAAAGTTTCATATCAGCGCACAGTCCGCTGCAGAGTGGAAATCTCATTCTGAAAACATCCCCCAGGCTGTGGCTAAGCCATGTCTCCGCAATATCCTTTCTTTCAGGAGTGCTAGTTCTGCAAGGTTCGCAGGAGAGCTTCTGTAAAGTTTGGAAGGTAGGAGACGAGGTACTGGCAGAAGTAAAGCTGTGAGTACCGGGCGTGAGTCGTGCTTCGGTAGCTCAGATGGTAGAGCACCTGCCCGCGAAAGGCAAAGGTCCCGAGTTCGAGTCTCGGTCGGGCACACAGTTTTAATCTGCCAGGAAGTTTCAATACTAATCGACTTTACCATTTTGGAAAAGTCATAATTCACCACATTTTTCATTGACTGAATGATTTATTTTTACATAACTTTCAGCAGCATTCATTTCTTACAAAAATTTTACTTTTCTCTCGCAAAAATAATGTGTTTTATGCAAAAATCGTTTGTTGTGGACTGTTTTAGATGAAGAAACTCTCTTAATGATAAAAATATAAACTCTGCTGCTTGACACTAGGACTGGGATTGAAATTAGTTGTAGAATAATGAATTGCTCATGTATCAAAAACAATGTCCTCAGAGAAACTGGTATAAGTGACCACAAGGCAGTTGTGGCAACAATGTTTACTAAGTACAAAAGGACAATTAAAACAAACAGGAAGACATATATGTTCAGTAAATTAGATAAAAGATCAGTAGAGTCATATCTCAATGAGGAACTTGAAACTTTCACCACAACACAGGACAGGAGTATGTAGAGCAACTATGGGTCAAGTCGACCATGCATTGGATAGATATGTAGCCTGCAGGAGAAAAGTTCATAATGCTATACATTCACTGTAAAGAAACGGAGACTACTGCATAATAGGTCTAAAAGAAAGCAAAGAGCCATAGATAGAGAGAACATGTTTGGCTGTCAAGAGATAAATGCGTGAAGCCTTCAGTGACTGCCATAGGAGCATACTGTCAAGTAGTCTTTCACAAAACCGAAAGAAATTCTTGTCATATGTAAAGGTTGTTAGTGGCACCAAAGGTAGTGTCCAGTCACTCACAAATGAGACAGGACAGGAACTGAAACTGAGGGTAGTAACACAGAAGCTGATGTGCTTTAACTCTGTTTTCAAATGTTCCTTTACAAATGAAAACCCAGAAGAACTGCCCCAGTTTCATCCTTGTGCCATTGAGAAGATGAGTGAAATACGTGTTAGTGTCATTGGTGTTGAGAAACAGCTAAAGTCATCAAAACTGAACAAAGTTCCAGGGTCCTATGGTATCCCTATCAGATTCTATATTGAATTTGTGCCTGAGTTAGCTCCTCTTTTAATTACGACATGTCATAGATCCCTCAAACAAAAATCCATGCCCAGGAGTTGGAAGAAAGTGCAGGTCACACTTGTTTACAAGAAGGGTCGTGAAAGTGTCATCCAGTAGTCTTGACATTGATGTGCTGTGCAATCTTAGAGCATATCCTGAGGTCAAACATAATGAAGTATCATGAGCAAAGTGACTTCCTTCATGTCAACCAGAATGGATTTCAAAAAACATCGATCGCGACAAACCAAACTCGCACTTTTCTCATGTGACATACTGAAAACTTTGGATCAAGACAGTCAGAAAGATGCAATATTTCATAATTTGCAAAAAGCATTTGACTTGGTACCAAATCTACACATATTATCAAAAAGGGGCATCAAGTGAAATTTGTGACTGGACTGAGGATTTTTTGATAAGGAGAACACAACATGTTATTTTGGATGGAGAGTCATTGTCAGGTGTGTATCCCAAGGAAGTGTGATGTAACCCTTGCTGTTCATGTTGTATATTAATGACTGGGTGGACAATACTAATAGCAATCTCAGATTTTTTGCAGATGCTGTTATCTATAATTTAAGCACTGACTGAAAGAAGCTGCATAAATATTCAATCAGATCTTAATAAGATTACAAAGTGGTTCAAAGACTGGCAGTTTGCTTTAGATGTTCAGAAATGTAAAACTGTGCACTTCACAAAACGAAAAAAGATAGTATCCTTTGACTATAACATCAATGAGTCTGTGTTGGAATCTGCCAACTCATACAAATACCTGGGGGTAACACTTTGTAGGGATATGAAATGGGATGATCCCCTAGGCTCAGCCATGTGTAAAGCAAGTTAGCAGGTAATAGACTTCGTTTTATTGGTAGAATACTGGGGAAGTGCAGTGTCTACAAAGGAGATTGCTTACAAATCGCTCATGTGACCCATTCTAGAATATTGCTCAAGTGTATGGGACCCTTATCAAATAGGACTAACAGGACATGTATAGAGAAGGGCAGCATGAATGGTCAAAGGTTTGCTTGACCTGTGGGAGAGCATCACAAAGATGCTGAAGAAACTGAACTGGCCTGAACTGGCAGACTCTTGAAGATATACATAAACTATCCCAAGAAAGCCTACTTAAAAGTTTCAAGAACCTGATGTAAATGATTACTCCAGGAATATACTATAGCCGCCTGTGCATCACTCCTATAGAGATCGTGTGAACAAAATTAGACTAATTACAGTATGCACAGATGCATTTAACAATTATTCTTACCATACTCCATACATGAATGGAACCGGAAGAAACCCTATTAACTGGACTGTGGAATGTATCCTCTGCCATGCACTTAACATTTGTTTGCAGAGTATAGATGTAGTTGGCTATTTGCACTGTTTATATCAATAAATGTTGTGCTTAACAGAAGCAGAGGTTTTAAGTTATCATAGATAAAATAATACTGTGGGCTCTAGCAAATATTTCTGTGGTTGGATGATAGCCAAAGAAATGATGATATCTGTGACTATCTATTACTAAGAAATGTCAGCATGGTATCGGATACTAATACAGTTTAATTTTGTCTACTGTAAGGCACTGTTTTTGCTGCAGAAAATGAATTACCTTCAGTAATGAGTTAATTCCATATGTTAAAAGTGTATTTTTCTCCAGATGCACTCAAAAGTGAAAATGGAATTTCAAGTTTTGTGGTGCAAGGAACTTACTTTTCATCTTTTACTTATGAGTGTTGATTGTACATTGATTTTAAAATTTCTCTGAAATATTTGTCTTATCTATTGTTAAAAATAAGTTATAATAACTTTTTCATTTCTTTTGAAAACATAAGTGTAACTAACATAAGACAACATTTCTGAATGATTAGGATTTGTGACAACTAGTATTTAAAAAAGTCATTCATTGTTCAAAGGAAGTTAAAAAATATTTCCAAGAACAATGATGACGATAATTGAACAGAATTAACTATTTTGATTTTGGATACCACTAGAGGAATTATCTGTAAGATATGATTAAGAAAGACTTGTATTTACCAATAGGAACAGATGCAAACATGAACAGAAGTTTTACAGCCATAGCCAGAGGCTAGACATTTGGTAGATCTTCTTCAACATCCTGTCCCAGGTTTAAAGCAGTTGCATGAGGGGACTGGTCTGTTAATGTCATTGTCAGTTTGATTGTGCAGTGAATAATAGTGACTGACAGCAAGGGGTGGGAAGGAGAACTAAGTGCAGTTGTTGGTGTGTATGTCCAAGGGGCTCAAACAAAGGCCAATGGAACCAAACTTGAAAGCACAGATTGAAATGAGTTGAAGGTTGCGGTCCACAGTGGAAGCGCGAGGCCTAGCAAAGAAGGTTAAAAGAACTTGTTATTGTTCATCTTGTTTCAAAAAATCTCATATTCTGCAGAATTGTTCCTAGAACTGACCTTGGAAATCTGTCTTTGAATCGAGAAAAACACCTGAGAAAGTGACTGCAGCGATTCCGTGGCAGTCTGGGTTATGACTTCCTAGACTTAAGCTACAGAGTTGACAGCTACAGAATCACTGTAAATAGATCAAGGCTGCATTACACATTGGATGTAGCTACCAGTGAAGTTGATATGTCAAATACATGTAAGATATTTCTAGATTAGATAGCTCTGCATTCAGTCAGCATAAAAGTTGCAACAGCAACAGCAAGCATTTCAAGCTTCAAGAAATGTTACTGATAAGGAGAAGTATGAAGTCATCTGTAATAAATTGTAGAAGCATTTGGAAAAAGAGTGGAAGAGTGTAAATTGGACAGTGAGGATCATATGTAACAGTGTACAAAGATTTAGTCAAAACCTCAAATTGATACTAATCAGAGCTTCAGAACAAATCTGACTTCTGAAAAACACTTGGTAAGTATCACAGTGATGCCTATACAGAAGATAGTTTGCATGGGGAATCTCACAAGATTTGTGACTAAATTGAACAGTTATTGGCAGGTGGCACACGGCTTATAATGCAGGCTGGTCTGTAATCTACTAGGAAAATAGTTTCTATTTTTGTTGTGGATTAATGACTTAGAAAATAGTGATAATTATAATCTCAAGTTAGGCAGATGGGGTGATTATCTCTACGGAATACTTTCCCGATAAAAACAGTAATGGTATTTAGGTAGATCTTGGCAAAAGATCATCAGGTACCAAAAGCTGATCATCCACGAGTGATTCTAGTGGTGAGCCACAGTTATTGTCGACAGATTCTTGAACAGTTGCAGTCCCTGACTGTGCATTAGCGAAGACACAACCTTAAGACTGTTACCCACAGTTCTCAGAACCACTGATCTGGCCTCCCATCAGTTACACAGACTTGGGAATTTCTGCGATGGGCCTTGTTCAGGAATTCTGTGGATGTCAGCAAGCTGGTGTCTGACACACTACACCAGCAGAGTGGTGCAATTATGTCAGCTACCCTGCAATGTTTTCTCACTTGGTTGTAAAGAAACTATTTGGTAAAGAAAAAAAGGTTTTTATGTTAGTTATAGCTTTATATGTCAGCTTCATGATGAAGTGCCGGTCATTTTATTAATGATCATAGTTATTGTGATGTTTCGTGTGTATGTAGCACACTGTGTGAGGGATCCCTGTGAATATGTTTTTGGTGCATATTAGATCACGTGTTGCTGCATATGAAATTTAGCTGTTGAAGTTTTCTTGAAACTTGGGAGGAGATCAATATCTAATTCCAATCTTGAGAAAAATAAACTGTATATAGTGGCATTTCTGCCTGTGAATGAAGTTTTCACAACCTCACTCAAATGTTGTAAATGTTTCGAGATATGGAAACTATATTTTGGCCAATAATAGCATGCAAAGAGGAGAATGTTTTGCCAATGGTAAACATGCAAAACTTTCTTAACTACCACAATATATGAGTGACTGCAGACTTTTGCAGTGGAATTATATACGTTTTTAAGATTCATCGGTATCTGGTGAAATGAGAATTTGTGTGGCTTTGCAACAAGAAAAGTGAAGAAATTACATGTTTATTTTTATACCGAGACTGTGCCTTTTCATAAGCTTTTGACCTTGTTTAATAAACCAATGTTTCAGTATTCTTTCGCAGTAGCAACTGAATTAGGTTTTTAGTGAGGTGACGTTGTGTAAATTCTGCTTTATTTTTCTAAAAGAAGCAAATTTTTACTTGGCAACAAGTACTCTAAATTTGCTACTGATGACTGAAGGGTTTTCAGATGGCAGCAAGTTTTAATTGCTACAAGTACAGTGAAGGGTGTTGAGCACATCAAAAAAGTTATACAGTTGTACAATGACATACAATGTTTGTGAAAGTTGCCACTTGAACACTACACAAACAAGAACATAAAAAATAGAGTATGCAAATAAATGTTTGAAATATTTCTAGATGGTATTCTAACTGTAGAACAAAATATTGTAAAAGCTAAGCTACAAAAAATTTAAGTTTCAGAAAAAAATCTTAATTTGTGTGACCATATTTGTCACATGTGCTTTATAATAATTGAACAGTGGACTATCCAAGATGGAATAATGGCAGTATTATGAAAAGGATGGATTGCTATTCACCATATAGAGGCCAATGTTGAGTGACACACAAGCACAACAAAAAGACTGTTATATATGCGAGCTTTTGGTCATAAGACCTTCTAACTCAGAAAACACACACATGTGCAAAAGAATGCACACGTGCGCACACCCACCCACATACCCACCCACACACCCACCCTACCAACACTAGCTTCTCTGAACTGCAGAGGTGGGAACTCTGCCTGTAATATAGCCTGCACCTCCCTAACAGCCTAGTCTCAGCCTTCGCTAGTCCCCCTCCTTCACCTGCCTATCCCTTCCCCACTCCCACTCCTTCACCTGCCTATCCCTTCCCCACTCCCACTCTAATACTACACATCCTTCTATTCCACCTTTCCACACCACATCCCTGCATACTAACACAAACAGCACTACAACCTCCCCATCCCCCTCCCCTGCTACCCCTCCCCCTCCCCACACCAGCCTCCTCCTTAACCATGAATTCATGATTGTGGTTTCATGAATTCATGAATATGTTTGTGTTTTCTATGTTGGGAGAAGGCCTTTTGGCTGAAAGCTCACATTGGCAGCAATGTTTTTGTTGTCTGTCTGTGACTCAGCAGCGCCTCTATATGGTAAGTAGCAATCTATCTTTTTATTAATGTTGTTGTTATAATAACTGAAGGTTTTGTAAATCTGTCTTTGCCATTTTTGTACAAAAAACACAGTGTAATACTAGAGAATACCTGAAAAACCTGCAAGAAAACAGCTGACATGGTATATCATAACGTCGACATCTTTTGTAACAAGCTATTTTTAGATGCTGAAAGAAAGACAGATTGTAAATATGTTTCATTACATACCACTGATGATACTGTATTTTAATAGAACAAAACCCATTTGCTGACAAAAGTACACATTTTGTTGTAGCTCTAAAGACAGATTTAAAAATACCTTCAGTTATGTCAGAAATAACATCAGAAAGACTTAAGCCACTTGAAAGAAGCCTGAAATGGGGGGGTGTGTGGGTGTGTGAGTTGTATAGACCTACATTATAATGAGCGACAATAAAATGTTGCTTGTACCATGTTCATTATTATAGGCACCCATAACTTTGTTATGTTCATTATTTTACATATGTTACAAATTACTGTATGTTGCAAGGATCTTCCTAGCATATTGAATCTCCATGATTCTCAGAGGAATGCCCACAGTTCTGAATCAGATCTTTATATCTGGAATTTTTCCTTTTGGCAGTCCATTTTTTTTTTACACACTTCGTGAGACTTTTTTGAGAAATATATGAGTACACAACATATGAACAGTCAGCACCTGCCACAAAATATAATTCCATGCTAATTACAAATCTGAAGTAGCTGTGATATACTACTTTCCTTATGGTCATGCAGGTGGTTCACACTAGCAAAAGCGTTTGATAGGTCACAATAATAATAATAATAATAATAATAATAATAATAATAATAATAATAAATGTGGCATGCAGGGAGTTGTTTGGAGAGGAGCTGATTTCATCTGCAAAGTGGTAGACAACAGATATTGCTCTTTTGACTTTTGGAAATCAGTACTGATTTTTTAACATGATATTAAGTGTCAAACAAAAGGACTGTATCTCTTGCTGTATGAGAATCTAGTAGATAAGTAATTATGTACTGTGAAGAATGTTACTGTGCAGATAAATTGGTTGGTTATGCAGAAATTGATTTGTAATTAAGTCTGTATTCTTACAGCATTCCAGAGGAAGACGCTGGTTCTCTTAGGTGCACATGGTGTTGGAAGAAGGCATATAAAAAATACACTAATAGCAAAAAACCCTGACAAATACGCATACCCAATTCCACGTAAGTACTGTGTAATGTAATCTTACGCACTGTATAAAATTCTTAGTAAATGTTGTAAGTCTACTGACTATTCAAATAGTGCCTCTGAAGTTACCTTCTCCTCTCAGTGTCCAGTTAACAGATTCTTGGTGCTACAAGTAACTTTAAAATAACTTTTCACAACACCATCAAAGTAGATTTTTCAGGATATTACCACTGTTCCTGGTTGATGATCAGCTTTTATATAGAAAACTTCACATTTGTAATAAACAGATCAGTGGACTCATGAAGACTTCATTGAATCTAAATTACAGAATCAGTTGGCAGTAATGCATAGTCTATACTCATAAAGTGTCGAGTTAAAAAACTTTAACCAAGTGACTGTCCATTACCGTTACTTAACACATATTAATGATCCTTTGTATGTGTTAGACTGCAGTCTACTATAACTTGCAGCTGACTGACTAACATAGTGACTATAGTCCTTGCATGGACTGACTAGGTGAAAACTGCATGATGACTGCTTAGTATGGACTGACTATGGCTTTGTGCACAGCACTTATTTAAAGATGTGTGTAGGACGGCTATCAGATAATATTAGAAGACAAAATTATAACATTTTCAGTTTAATCATAAAAGACGGGAAACAAAGAAAATGCAAATATGTATTATGGAGTGGAACAATTTTGATTAACATTGGTTAAATATCCTCAGAATGGTATAAAATATAAAAATAGGTTCTATTTTATGTAGCAGTATTTTGGTAGTTCTCATTATCCCAGGGACTTAGAAAAGTCCAACCAAGAGTTTTCTGAAAACTCTAATTTTCTGATGAAAATGTATCATTAAATAACATGTTATTCTAGTAAAATGATGCATTTCAGGATACAGAAAATTTGGGGCTACAAGACAGTGAAACTGGCTTTTTGAAAGGTTTGCATTCTAAGATCTGACAATTCTGAAAACCAACAGTTTTGAATAAAGATAACCTTTTAATTAGACAGTTTTCAGAAAATTTGATGTTGCTTAGAGAGATGAGAATGAGAACTTGTGTATTGGGTAGGCCAATTGTAAGTTAAACAACTACTAGTGGGTTGAGTTTTCATGTCCACATGGTTCACATTGCTACATGTCAAGGTCTCTTTCTGTAAAAAGCATGTGGTAAAGAAAGTAACTTTGCCACATATTCATTAGACTCTCTGGTACTGAAACAAACTATATGCAACTTTGAATTTTTAAAAATTGTCCCTTCAAAAGTTGTTTCACACAGGCCTTTCACACCATGCACTTGTTACAGTCAGTGATCTGCCTGGGCATGCTGAGAAAAAACTCTGGTGTACATCCAACACCGTAGCAAATTGAAAGGCTATTCTTGTGCTCTTTAGTCCAAAGACTGGTTTGACGCAGCTTTCCACAACAGTCTGGCTTGTGCTGCAAGTCTTTTATATCTAAACTAGCTTAGTGTCCACTGCTTTGCTCATGTCGACTGTATGGTCTCCACAATTTTTGTTTTTATTTAATCGAATTTTAATGTTGTTATGCCCACTGCTAGTTTGTAAATCAATATACTGTGCAATTTTCGCAGTTCTAGCTTGAAAACTGTCTTAATAGTGACATATTTTCAAAAAATCTGTCATCCCCTATTTTACCCAGGTGGAATTTTGAAAAACTGCTTCTTAAATGACGCTTACAGTGTAAAATCAACATGTTACCCAAATTTCAAGTTCCCATTCTTTTTGGTTTGGGCTAGTCAGTGAGGAGTCAATTAGTCAGTCAAGACATTGCCTTTTATGTATGTTGTTGTTGTGGTCTTCAGTCCTGAGACTGGTTTGATGCAGCTCTCCATGCTACTCTATCCTGTGCAAGCTTCTTCATCTCCCAGTACCTACTGCAACCTACATCCTTCTGAATCTGCTTAGTGTATTCGTCTCTTGGTCTCCCTCTACGATTTTTACCCTCCACACTGCCCTCCAATACTAAACTGGTGATCCCTTGATGCCTCAGAATATGCCCTACCAACCGATCCCTTCTTCTGGTCAAGTTGTGCCACAAACTTCTCTTCTCCCCAATCCTATTCAATACCTCCTCATTAGTTACGTGATCTATCCATCTTATCTTCAGCATTCTTCTGTAGCACCACATTTCGAAAGCTTCTATTCTCTTCTTGTCCAAACTGGTTATCGTCCATGTTTCACTTCCATACATGGCTACACTCCATACAGATACTTTCAGAAACGACTTCCTGACACTTAAATCTATACTCGATGTTAACAAATTTCTCTTCTTCAGAAACGATTTCCTTGCCATTGCCAGTCTACATTTTATATCCTCTCTACTTCGACCATCATCAGTTATTTTACTCCCTAAATAGCAAAACTCCTTTACTACTTCAAGTGTCTCATTTCCTAATCTAATACCCTCAGCATCACCCGATTTAATTTGACTACATTCCATTATCCTCGTTTTGCTTTTGTTGATGTTCATCTTATATCCTCCTTTCAAGACACTGTCCATTCCGTTCAACTGCTCTTCCAAGTCCTTTGCTGTCTCTGACAGAATTACAATGTCATCGGCGAACCTCAAAGTTTTTACTTCTTCTCCATGAATTTTAATACCTACTCCGAATTTTTCTTTTGTTTCCTTTACTGCTTGCTCAATATACAGATTGAATAACATCGGGGAGAGGCTACAACCCTGTCTCACTCCTTTCCCAACCACTGCTTCCCTTTCATGCCCCTCGACTCTTATAACTGCCATCTGGTTTCTGTACAAATTGTAAATAGCCTTTCGCTCCCTGTATTTTACCCCTGCCACCTTCAGAATTTGAAAGAGAGTATTCCAGTTAACGTTGTCAAAAGCTTTCTCTAAGTCTACAAATGCTAGAAACGTAGGTTTGCCATTTCTTAATCTTTCTTCTAAGATAAGTCGTAAGGTTAGTATTGCCTCACGTGTTCCAACATTTCTACGGAATCCAAACATCTTCCCCGAGGTCCGCATCTACCAGTTTTTCCATTCGTCTGTAAAGAATTCACGTTAGTATTTTGCAGCTGTGACTTATTAAACTGATAGTTCGGTAATTTTCACATCTGTCAACACCTGCTTTCTTTGGGATTGGAATTATTATATTCTTCTTGAAGTCTGTGGGTATTTCGCCTGTCTCATACATCTTGCTCACCAGATGGTAGAGTTTTGTCATGACTGGCTCTCCCAAGGCCATCAGTAGTTCTAATGGAATGTTGTCTACTCCCGGGGCCTTGTTTCGACTCAGGTCTTTCAGTGCTCTGTCAAACTCTTCACGCAGTATCTTATCTCCCATTTCATCTTCATCTACATCCTCTTCCATTTCCATAATACTGTCCTCAAGTACATCGCCCTTGTATAAACCCTCTATATACTCCTTCCACCTTTCTGCCTTCCCTTCTTTGCTTAGAACTGGGTTGCCATCTGAGCTCTTGATATTCATACAAGTGGTTCTCTTCTCTCCAAAGGTCTCTTTAATTTTCCTGTAGGCAGTATCTATCTTACCCCTAGTGAGACAAGCCTCTACATCCTTACATTTGTCCTCTAGCCCTGCTTAGCCATTTTGCACTTTCTGTCGATCTCATTTTTGAGACGTTTGTATTCCCTTTTGCCTGCTTCATTTACTGCATTTTTATATTTTCTCCTTTCATCAATTAAATTCAATATTTCTTCTGTTACCCAAGGATTTCTATTAGCCCTCGTCTTTGTACCTACTTGATCCTCTGCTGCCTTCACTACTTCATCCCTCAGAGCTACCCATTCTTCTTCTACTGTATTTCTTTCCCCCATTCCTGTCAATTGTTCCCTTATGCTCTCCCTGAAACTCTCTACAACCTCTGGTTCTTTCAGTTTATCCAGGTCCCATCTCCTTAAATTCCCACCTTTTTGCGGTTTCTTCAGTTTCAATCTGCAGTTCATAACCAATAGATTGTGGTCAGAATCCACATCTGCCCCTGGAAATGTCTTACAATTTAAAACCTGGTTCCTAAATCTCTGTCTTACCATTATATAATCTATCTGATACCTATTAGTATCTCCAGGATTCTTCCAGGTATACAACCTTCTTTTATGATTCTTGAACCAAGTGTTAGCTATGATTAAGTTATGCTCTGTGCAAAATTCTACAAGGCGGCTTCCTCTTTCATTTCTTCCCCCCAATCCATATTCACCTACTATGTTTCCTTCTCTCCCTTTTCCTACTGACGAATTCCAGTCACCAATGACTATTAAATTTTCGTCTCCCTTCACTACCTGAATAATTTCTTTTATCTCGTCATACATTTCATCAATTTCTTCATCATCTGCAGAGCTAGTTGGCATATAAACTTGTACTACTGTAGTAGGCATGGGCTTTGTGTCTATCTTGGCCACAATAATGCGTTCACTATGCTGTTTGTAGTAGCTAACCCGCACTCCTATTTTTTTATTCATTATTAAACCTACTCCTGCATTACCCCTATTTGATTTTGTATTTATAACCCTGTAATCACCTGACCAAAAGTCTTGTTCCTCCTGCCACCGAACTTCACTAATTCCCACTATATCTAACTTTAACCTATCCATTTCCCTTTTTAAATTTTCTAACCTACCTGCCCGATTAAGGGATCTGACATTCCACGCTCCGCTCCGCTTTTATGTATAGAGATAGATAAAAAAATATTTTCAAAGATATTTTGATCCCTCATTTCACCTACCTAGGAGTTGAATTTCTAAAATCAGCAAAAAGCATATTTTTTTTTATTTATTAAAGAGAACTGAGATACAAACTTTCATAGATTTGAAAACGCTTTCATAACAAAATAATTTCATAAAACTTCTCATCCCCTATTTCATTTCTTTAGGGGGTTGAATTTCCAAAAACACTGAAACACAATTTTTTTTTAAATTTCTAAATGAGAAGCCATATATAAATTTTCATGGATGTAGCTTTAAAATGCCATTTTAGTTCTTTAATAATGGTTCATTTAAAAAAAAAATCCCCCCACTGTTTAACTACTTTACACCTTAGTGGTTGAATTTCCAAAATTGCTGAAACATATATTTTTGATATTTTTGTACTTCTGACTGAGAAACCAAATACCAATTTTCGTAGTTTTAGGTTAATAATTGCGTTAATAGTCATGTATTTTCATAAAGTCTTTCAGCTCCTATTTCACTCCCCTTAGGAGTGAAATTGTGAACAATCGCGTCTTAAATGATGCCTACAGTATAAGATCTACATCCCTCAAAATTTCAAGTTTCTATCCTTACCAGTTTGGACTGGGCAGTGATGAGTCAGTGAATCAGTCTGGCCCTATTTCATCCCTAAGGGGGGTTGAATTTCCAAAAACAGTGAAATGCATATTTTTTGTCTGTAACAGAGAAGCTAAATACAAATTTTCATTGATTTAGCTTAAAAAATGCTTGCGTAATGTAATACTTCCACAAAAATTTTCATCCCCTATTTCACCCCCATAGGGGTTAAATTTCCAAACGTGCTGAAACACATATTCCTTTATTTCTGATCAGTAAAACAAATATTTATTTTCATTAGTCTAGCTTTAAAGTTGTGTTAATAGCAACATATTTTAAAAAACCTTTCATCTTCTATTCCCCCCCACCCCCACGCCCCCACCCTTAGGTGTGGAATTTTGAAAAATCCCTTCATAAACAGTGCCTATAGTATAATATCAATGCCCTCTCCAAATTTCATGTTTCTATCCTTACTGACTTAGGCTGGTCAATGATGAATCAGTGAGTCAGTCAGTTGGGACATTGCCTTGTACATAACAACTACTTCTTGCATTCCTTGGAAACTGTTTCCTATTTACTACAACTGAACTCTGGTCTTCCTCCATGAAGATGTCTTTCATCTTGTCCTTATAGCTTTCATGGTGTTATGTGAAGCATAAAGTACCACTTGGGACTGCAACTCAAGTCCCTGAGGAAGAACCAGCCAAAAGCTCAGTTCTGCAGCATAAAATTAAGTACACTGTCAGGGATTCTAATGAGTGATCTAACAGGTGTGTGTGACATAGTTATGACATGGACCTACCTTCAGATGCTGCATACTTGAAGTTCAGCCACATATTCTCTAGTTGTTAAACCTATTCTACTTACCTCTGCTGCAGTTGTGCTTAGGCTGTGCTCCCATGTGTCCACCTAATTGAAACTTGCATGTCTACTACAGCACTCAGAGTGGGGTCACTGGACCATTACATAATGAACAAACTAGTCTGTAAAATCAAATATATGAGGGCTTGCTGAAAAGCAATGCTTCCAAACTTTCTATGTGAAAACTCTTGATGGTTTTTAAATAAAACAAACTATTTATCAACGTAATCACCCTGGCTGTGAACACATTTCTCCTAACGAGAGACCAGTTTTTTTTATATTGTCACTGTAGAATGTCTGACATTGGTTGCGGAGCCACAACCTCACCTCTACTTTTACCTCTTTGTCACTATCACAGTGATGTCCACAAAGATGTTATTTAAGTTTGGAAACAGATAAAAATGAGATGGGCCCAAGTTGGGACTGTATGGAGGATGATCAGTGACAGTGAACCCAAGGAACTGGATTGTTGTAGATGTTGTACCACTCATATGTGGTCTGGCATTATTATGCTGAAGGAGAGGGTACTCTATTTGTGGATAAACTCTTCAAATTAAAAACCTGTTTACAGCACACTGTTTCTCATGCAGGAATGCAGCTTTATTACACACTGCCATGTTACATCTACCAATACGTAAATGTGAAGAATATGCCCTCGTATTTTATCAAGGACAAACCTTCAGTTAAGTTGGTGTACATGTGTTTGCAGACTTGATGCAAACAAAAATAATCAATTCATGACAGTATAATGTGATCGGACAGTTAAAGAAATTACCCACCAAGTGGCGGTAGGAGAAAACACACAAAAGGAGGCTATACTTATGCAAGGCTTTCGGAATTGGTGGCTTCTTCTTCTGGCAGGCGGGTTGAAGGGGAAGGCAGAGATGTGAAGGAAAAAGGACTGGATAGGTCTAGATAAAAGAGGTAGATCTCAGAAAAGTCCTACAGAATTGTGGGTCAGAGGAGACTTACCGGGCAGGATGAGAAGGAAAGACTGAATCACTGGCTCCAAAAGCTTTACCTGTCCAATTACAGTGTAGATTCATGCAAAGTTGACAATAGCATTCATCGCAGTTCAGCTAATTCTGCCTGACAAGACAATTCTGCCCTACTGAATTAGTTACTTGCACATAACATTACAAACATTCTGCTGCTCTGGTACGCAGGACTGAAGAGACAAACCATCAGTATAGTTTTGGATCTGGCTGATATTAAGTCACACAATATCTTCAAGACACAAAATATGCTAATCTCACAGTCACAACCATATGGTCATTATCGACAAGCGGCAGCAACCCTGAGCCTGTACACAACTGGATAATTAGCCTCATCGAACTTACCGACTAGGTTAAGTGATGTCGTATGATGCGTCATAATTGTTACTCAGTTAACCATGGCTCTTTTTGTCACCAGCAAAAATATTAAAATCACTGACTACACAACTGTATGTACTCTGTATTATTAATATGAAATTAAGAGATACCAAGCTTTTGATATAACCAGTCTGAGGTAGGTAGGCCTGTTCTACACAATGGTCTGTCACTCTGACTTACAACTTTCGAGTCTGCTGTGACATAACACAAGTGACTTAAATAATGATTTACCTATCAAAATGCTAGTGCCCTTCGTTTGTTTCCCAAGTGGAAACTTTTTCAGAACACACTCTGAAATAATTCTTGCTGCATTCTTATTCGATAATATGTGTGTTTCTGATGGAATATTTTTCTCTCCTTGGTTATTCATTCCTAGGACTCACCCATATGCTGGTTGCCAAGGAATGTCTGCCCTTGGAATTTGTGTTTTAACCTTGAGACTGTGCTTTCAGCTCTCCAGCGATTTTCTGTAAATCTGCTCAAAAGCATGCCATGATGATCCTTTGGTGTGCTGCCATCCCACCAGTACAACATTGTCACCTTTTGCCTTTATGTAGTATTACAAATTATGATTTTTGTGTTTAATCAAAACTGAAATGGGTCATGATCTAAAACTCTGATCAACATGTGGTTTTCGCCAAACACTTTTAAATAGTTGAACGCACCCATACACCTGTTCTAACCTCTGCTCCTGTTGCTCAGTTCTTACGTTTACAGAAACAAGTACATCAACAACGTGTGTAGCCCATGATTACATATCACTGCCACATCTCAGCCTGCAAAATAGAATTACCATTGTCATTACTAGTATATCATTAATAAATGCCCTGTAGCAATTCATTTACTTTCAGAAAGATTCCATGATCTGACTGCTGGACTGGATAATGCATACGCAGCTCATAGACCACCTCATGCTCCTAGCAACCTCTGCTAATAATCTCCACAGAGAAAACAGGAATACAGTTCAAAGTCAACTGGTCAGAGTTCACTGGAAACAAATGGGGAATTTATTTGCTTCAATTAGACCTCACCAAGTTGGCATTCTCCATTAAATACTATCTCTCACTAGCTAGTGGCTCCAGGACCTGTAACAATGCTTCTGCCTTCCGAACGCATGCATGCTCACTAAACCTCAACACTTGCTTAAATAACCAGAAAAGGGTTAATTAAATAGAAGTCTACTTCCACACATGGGGATGCACCTGCAAACTTTCTTAAGCTTTCCATATTAAAAAGTAGAACCTTGGATCACAAAGGGTCATTCAGTCCCAAGACTGGTTTGATGCAGCTCTCCATGCTACCCTATCCTGCACAAGCCTCTTCATTTCCACGTAACTGCTGCAACCTACATTCTTCTGAATCTGCTCACTGTATTCATCTCCTGGTCTCCCTCTACAATTATTACCACCCACACTTCCCTCCAGTACTAAATTGATGATCCCTTGATGCTTCAGAATGTGTCCTACCAACGAATCCCTTCTTGTAGGCGGGTTGTACCACAAGTTTATCTTCTCCTCAATTCTATTCGGTACCTCCTCAGTAGTTATGTGATCTACCCATCTAATCTTCAGCGTTCGTCTGTAGCACCACATCTCAAAAGCTTCCATTCTCTTATTGTCTAAACCGTTTATTGTCCATGTTTCACTTCCATACATGGCTACACTCCCCACAAATACTTTCAGAAAAGACCTCCTGACACTTAGTTCTATACTCAAAGTTAACAATTCTCTCTTGTTCAGAAATTCTTTTCTTGCCATTACCAGTCTTCATTTTATATCCTGCCTACTTTGACCAACACAGTTATTTTGCTGCCCAAATAGCAAAACTCATCTACTACTTTAAGTGTCTCATTTCCTAATCTAATTCCCTCAGCATCACCATATTTTATTCGACTACATTCCATTGTCCTCGTTTTGCTTTTGTTGATGTTCATCTTATATGCTCCTTCCAAGACACTGTCCATTCCGTTCAACTGCTCTTCCAGGTCCTTTGCTGTCTCTGAGAGAATTACATCGGTAAACCTCAAAAATTTTTAGTTCTTCTCCTTGGACTTTAATTACTACTCCAAATTTTTCTTTGCTTTCCTTTACTGCTTTTCCTGTAAGCAGCATCTATCTTACCACTACTGATATATGCTTCTACGTTGTTACATTTGTCCTCTAGCCATTTCTGCTTAGACATTTTGCACTTCTTGTATCTCATTTTTTAGATATTTCTTTTCCCTTCGGCCTCCCTCATTTACTGCATTTTGATATTCCTTCTTTACATCAGTTAAATTCAGTGTATCTCTTGTGTTACACAAGGCTTTCTACTAGCCCTCGTCTTTTTTCCTACTTGGTCCTCTGCTGCCTTCACTATTTCATCACTCAAGGCTACCCATTCTTCTTCTACGGTATTCTTTCCCCCTGTTCTTGTCAATCGTTCCCTAATGCTCCCTGTGAAACTGTCTACAGTCTCTGGTTCTTTCAGTTTGTCCACATCCCATCTCGCTTAAATTTCCGCCTTTTTGAAATAATTCGCAATAAGTGCTCAAAGTGAGACCTATATGGAATCATGTCTCACATAATGAGATTCTAGCCTGTATTAGACAAAACACACATTTTTAAGAGTTTTGGATCTTGATAACCTTGTATCTACATTGGGTCCTGTTCTTGTCTCAGGTGATTTATTTATGTTGTCAGCATAAAAGAACTATCTGTGAACATTACTTTCAGACATCGAAACATTCTGAACCATCTTCCTAGAAGCTGCTTGGCAGAGCATATAAAGATGGATAGATGATAAAACCAGGGAGGTTACTTTGAGGTGATATAAAGATAGCCTTTTATAAAGCAGAAAGTTTTATTTTCTATGGACGCACTGAGTGACCCTTGATGAACGTAACATAATAAGAACAGAATACTGAATCTACATGAAATTTTTTGTGCTTCAAAATCATAACTGATTTTTTGCATATCTGTTTTTAAATGTGTAGGTTACTTATTACTGAGTGCAGAAAATAATAACCTATGTAAGAGAAAAATGCAGTAATGCTATTACTGATTTTGAATTTCAGATACAACGAGGCCACCAAGAAATGATGAAGAAAATGGTAGAAATTATTACTTTGTGTCACATGATGAAATGATGGCAGACATAGCAGCAAATGAATATTTAGAATACGGTGAGTATCAGATAATGTATATGTTCACATTGTTTGTTTGCAAAATTGACCTCTGCTGTGCGTGCGCGCGCGCGCGCGCGCGCGCCCACACACACACACACACACACACACACACACACACACACACGGCAGCTACATTGGCTCAGCTGATCTGTTGGCAGTGCAGCTCGACTGCCCCAATCATGTGTGTCACTAGTCATATGGGGACCATTTCAGTATTACCAGCACTTGTTCGAACATGCAGCACTAGAGTTACATGTGGTTGCCTACTTGTTGCCGGACTGCATAGCTTTGCCACAGTGGTCCAATAGTATAGGAAGTATTATTACTTCTGCTGTTCAGCTGAATGTACTTGAAGTTATTCATGGGGACTACTTAGAAATCACAACCAATAATTGTACCCTTATTAACTTTTTTGTGGAATGTATCCCCTTCTGACTGTTAGCAACTGTTTGGCTTATGACTTTTCATTGGTCCCCCCCCCCCCCCCCCCCACCACCACCACCACCACCACCACCACCACCACCACCACCATCCCTAATTTTACAATTTTTGCAATATTCTTTTATCTCTTACTTCATGGAAAGTAGTGAATCAACATCTCTATTGTGCAAAAAATTTTTTATAATGTCAGAAATTACTTCAGAAGCATTGATGGTGTCTGTGCTGACTTTATGCTGTGTATTTCATCATTACTATTTATGAAGTGTGGTAGGATCATGAGAATATGACACATGGTGCCATAGCTTCACTACAGAGAAGACCAAAAAAGGCCCTACTGATTACAAAAGTATTAGCAGCACTTATTTTTAATGTTAAACTATACTTTGCCTTTCTTCCCTGTCCAGTTGTTGGGAACTTATTGCCTGCTTCTGTTGAAACTGAAGCCGAATCATTCCACATGTTACTTGCCTATCCTCCAAAATATTGTATTATTATTTTCTATTTAACACTTTCTTTGTTTTTCAAAGATCATCACTCATATACTACTGTTTTATTTTATTTTTTTCTTAATAACTTTCGTGTTCTTGACTTAACAGTGCTAAATACATATGTTTTTAATCTTGTTTATGTGCCTGTTGACCATAGCAAAGTGGCTGAATAAAATCAACAAATAAAATGAGCATTACTTTGGGTGTGTGTGTTAAGACAAGCAAAACAGACACAAGAAATGAACAAAATGAGATGATGAAGGGTACCTGAAGGTAAAGTGAAAATAACGAATATTCTATGCAACAGCTTTGAGGATGTTATAAGAAACCAAAAGAATTGAGCATTTTGTGGGACACTGAAGAATCATATTATTCACTGGTTGTAGAATCTGCAGCTGAATGGAACTTAGAGTCATGATGAAATGTTACACTAAGTTTGAGACAAATGAGTGAGAAATGATTTCTCCCCCCCCCCCCCCCCCTGCCCCTCTGCTCGTCTGAAGAAACATTATCATATTTCAGTGTATGGAAAAGAACAATTATATTATGTATTAATACATCAAGTTTTCCAACTTAAATTGGATCCTAATAGCTACTTTATGCCAATAGTTAGCTAGCTCTTTTAGAAAGAATTGTGAGATTTTTGTTACCCCAGTATCCTTTCTTACAAGAGTGCTAGTCCTGAAAGGTATGCCAAAGAACTTCTGTATTGTTGGAAGATAAGAGATAGGTACTGGTGGAAATAAGGCAGTGAGGGCAGTTAAGTAGTCATGGCCTGGGCTCTGGAGCTCAGTTGGTAGACAAGGACAGTGTTTTATGTTTGAGTCTCAGTCTGGCACACAGATTTAATTTGCCAAGAACTTTCAACTGCTGTAGAGAGGAAATCAATTCTGAAATAACCTGTGCCCCTCTCCCCCAACACACTTCACCTGGTCTTGCTTAACCCAAGATGCCACCTTCATGGACATTGACCTCTACCTCTCCGTATGAAATTTACTAACCACCAACAGTACCTGTATTCTGATAGCTGTTACCCCTTCTACCAAAAAATCACTCCCATACAGCCAGGCCACTCATGGGCAGCATATCCGCGGTGACAAGAATTGTCTTGCCCATTACGCGCTGAAGGTCTCATTAAGGCATTCAGAGATGTAGTTCTCCCACCACTCCCAAGAATCAAATACAAAAGAGCACCCCTGTCATCATCCAATATCACTGTAACCATCACAAGGGCTTTGATTATTTATTACCTTGCCCAGAAAAGAGGGACACCTACTCAAGACCCTTACCACCCCCTCCTATAGCAGCATTACATCGCCCACCCAACCTACACAACATCCTAATCCATCCTTATGCCACTCCCACTCTCCGCCCCTTGCTACAGCAATTATATTCCTGTGGAAGATCCAAGTGCAAGACCTACCTGATCCACCCACTCAGCGTTTCCTACTACAATCCTGACAAAGTCTTCTTCTGCACCATAAGAGGCAGGACCACCTGTGAAAACAACCATGGCATATGTCAACTCTGCTGCAGTCACTGCACAAATTTTTATGTCGGCATGACAACCAAACCAACCACCACCAAATTGAGGCCAAAAACAACATTGACCACCCAGTGGCACAACATGCTTGAATTCAATGGCTGCTTCATAACCCATGCCACTAAATCCTTCCTTCCAGCTTATCTGAACTACACATACCTCTCCACAGAACGTTACTAACTCAGCAGGTAGACTTTTAAAGAATTTGTACTTGTGATGGTGAGGGCAATGTTATAAATTTGACATATGCATTTACTTGATGATATGTACTTGTTGTTATTTTAACTTTCTGGAACTCAAAAAATGTTTACAGTTAATGGCATTTTATAGTGAATTTTTATATAGACAAGGCTAATGATATTTAACTGAATTTAAATGAACCTGTAATTATTTACAGTTATCAAAGATTTTTGTCAGAGAATATAGAAAGAAAAAAGCAAAACTTATTATGTAATTCACTATAAATGTAATTTATCTTCAGCAGTTATTTATGTGCAAATTGATGTTTATCAACCAAAATATGCATGATTTTTTTTTCATTAGGGACACATGAAGATGCAATGTATGGTACAAAACTGGAGACAATCAGGAAAATTCACCAAGAAGGAAGAATGGCCATTTTAGATGTGGAACCACAAGCTCTTAAAGTATTAAGAACAGCCGAATTTGCACCATATGTAGTTTTCATTGCTGCCCCTGTGCTTCAGAACCTTGCTGACGTAAGTATTTGATATGTGCTTGTGCTTGTGATCAGCAAGTTCACAGCATTACAGTATTTTTATCTGTTGTAATTAACAAGAGGAATATTAGTGTTGATCATCCCACTTGGCAATGTCATAATTATACATCTAATAAAGGAAAGATTAAAGACGATTTCTTAAGAGTATTTGCCATATTTAGGTTTCATGCAAGGAAATTGTCAGTAAATCTACAGTAACTGTGAAGGAATTACCGTGGAATTGCGATTAAATCACGAAAGTACTGTGATACAAATTTCTTGAACAACTTGTACATTTACAGTTGTTTTCCATGTCTTCCGATCTATTAGCTGACCACAATAAATTCTTAACCACAGTATAACTGAGGAAATCCTCATGTACGTACACAGTCCAAAAAAAGTGACATGGTCAGTTGTCTTGGGATATTTTAGGCTATAACAGTGCTCTTCACTGTATGTTGGCTGCAGTGCATTGCATTCTTACAATCATTGATTGGAAAATATTTCCTTTTTCCTTGTATGGGTCCAACTCACCCATTTTTACATCTTTTGCCACAGAAAGCTTTCCTTGCTGGCAAAAGATTTCAGAATGAGGCTGATGATGATGTCTTGTCTATCATTACTGGTGGCATTGTTCTTTGACTTGGATACACAAATATGGTTCATTCATTTAAACTTAGATGGCAATTATGTTGATTTAGCTCATTCCATTTCATGTCACTTTGCAACATGATACCAAAATATTTAATCAACTTGATTGTGTTAAGCAGCACTTACTAATACTGTATTCGAACATTACCAGATTGTTTTTCCTACTTGTCTGCATTAGCCTACATTTTTCAGATCATTTATGTATATAGAGGATAATAGTGGTCCTATCACACTTCCCAGGAGCACTCCTGACAATACCATTGATGTGAATGAAGAGTCACTGTCGAGAACAGTGTACTGCGTTCTATTACTTAAAAACCTGTTCCTTATGCTTGTACCTTTGTTAACAGTTTGCAAAGGGGCACTGTGTCAAATGATTTTCAGAATAGGAATATGGAATCTGCCGGTTGCTCTTTGTGCTTGGTTCCTAGGGTATCATGTGAGGAAAGGGCAAGCTGAGTATTACATGAGTGATGCTTCCTAAAACCATGCTGATTTGCGGACAGAAACTTTTCCTTCTCAGAAACTTTTCCTTCTCAAGAGAATTTATTATATTCGAACTGAAAATATGTTCAGGAATTATCCAGCAAAATGACATTAATGATATGTTATGTAATTTTGTGAATCTATTCTCTTAACCTTATATACTGGAGTCACTTTCACTTTTTTTCGGTGAATTGGGACTTTGTGCAAGGCAACAGAGCCACGATAAATGCAAGCTAAGTTAAGGAACTGTACTCCTTTTAAAATCGAATTGGGAGTCCATCTGGACTTGGCAACTTGCTTGTTTTCAACTCTTTTTGTTGCTTCTCTATGCCAAGGCCATCTATGCCATAAGGGAGTCTGTGTGATGGTCAGATGGCCATATGTTTACATGATCTTCCAGTGTGAACAATTTCTTAATGCAAAATTGAAACTTGATCTTTCCTTTTGGTACCTTCTATTGCCACAGCAGACTTGTCAACAAGTAATTGGATAGAAGCCTTCTATCCACTTAGCAAGTTTCGGTGGGATCAGAATTTTCTTGCATTCTTGACAAGATCTTTTGTGAAAGTATGTCAGTTATAGTTGTTGTATGCGTTGTGCATCACTCTTTTTACAGGCGCATGAACCTCAAATTTTTGCCTATGGCCTTTGCGCAATCTCTTTTGAACTAAGAGTGCAACAGTCTTTGTTACCTCAGATTTTTCTGAATTTTGTCAGTCCTTTATCCACTCACTCATACTTACTTCTTTAGAATGTGATTTACAATCTGTTTATGCTTTGCCAAGTATTCCTCTGTGTACGTCATACGGGAAATAAATCATGTCCATTCACTGTATAAGTGGAATGCTAACAAGTGCGTACTTGCGCTTTCTAGCAAAACATAATGTCCTGAGCTTCTTGATTGATTTATTAACTTCAGTAATCATCATTGCTGTGATGACATCATGATCAGTAATCCCTGTCTCTATACTGACACCATCAATAAGATAATGCCTATTTGTAGTTATGACATGTAAAATATTCTTGTTGTGCTTGGCTTGTGTAACTATGTGTTCAAAACAGTTTTTGGAAAACATGTTCAACCAAATTTCACAGGTCGGTCTGTCCGTACCCCCCTGCAATGAATCCATACACATCTCATAGGTTCTAGTCACGTCCAATTAATATTTCATGATCTGGGTATTTCCATGCTATAGAGTGTAGACTTATTTTGAATGGGTCTAAAACTGTCACATTGGAATTGGATGGCCAGTAAAAACATCCAACAATTAGCTTGGTTTCACCGAGACCAGCTGTATGTGTCCTGTAATGAACAGTCGCCCTCCTATGATATCTGATCTGTATTTCTGATATACATTCCGTGACTCACTAAATATTTTAGAGGTTTCTACTTTGGGTTTCAGCCAGCTCTCAATTCTGAGAAGAATTTACATGTAAGAAATTTCCTAGAGGGCAGTAAATTGAGCAATTAAAGTGTATTTACCCTGAAGTACCCAATAAAATTGGTAAATCATTATAGTAACCATGTCACTACAAGACTTTGCTATCTTGCATTGGCTGGTGAGTGTTGTTAATTAGAGTACCTCAAACTACCACCTAGCTTAAAAAAACTCACAGTACTCTGCTCTGTCAAGGGGACTCTGACCTATCAAGGGGAGTTCTACACATCTCTGCTTGATAATCTAGGTTCAGAAAGTGCAACCAAGACTCTCACAGAGTTGACAAAGCCTTTGTTTGGGACTCTCCACTCAGCTCAAACTAAACGATCCCAATCAACTCTGGGAACAATGCTACAAACTGCAAGCTCTGCTTGCACATCATGTGCACTCGTATGAACTGAGGATGGCCTCAGAAACCAAGCAACAGGTGTTGTGTTATTGGTGCTGATGTAAGCCACAACTTGCAGATAACTGGTCCCTGCATGCTTGACAGCCACATGCAGGGCCTCCTCCACTGCTTGGATGAGGACCCCTAACAGACATATTGAGTGCACATTGGATTTCTTTTTGGCCCTGAACACTATTTCCCCAAGGAGCTCCACAACACATCTAACATTTGAGCTCCCAATAACTAGCAAATCCTTGCTCCCATGTACTTGCTCGGACCCTGCTGAAGAAGGGGCCACCTATCCACTCACAAGGTGAATGGGCAAGGTCAGACAGTCTACACATTGACTATCCACCTCAAGCAATGCGAATGCGCTATTACCAGCCACTCACCCTGTGGTGAGGGCAGATCCACTGTGTCCCATGCGATGTGCCACCACTACACCCAGAGGCAGCAGCTTACATATGGCTGACGATAGCCAAAAGCAGATTCAGCTATTTGTGACCTGCGGCCAGCTCCATTTGCGTCCGTACACAACATGTATACATACTATCCATATTAGCAAATCTAACGGAAGAAGTAAACTACAAAAGTACAAAGAGAAACCTAGATATGCAAATTGCTACCCTGCTGACATGGCACCAATGGGGGCTGACTCCTGCTGTGCTGTGTAGTTGACCAATCAAAATATATGACAACTGTGCTACGGCTGCATGAATCTACATTTTTCAATTACAAAAATGTGAGATTACAGCTCTGTAGAAACACACACAAGTAATTTAAGAATTAAGCCAGGAAGAAAGCAGAGAATAAGCTAAATATGTAAATTGCTGATCTGCTGATGTACAAAAGGTGAGAACTGGAGACTGCCTGACTGTCTAGACAGAAAGGAGTGGTTGCTGACTGTTGCCTAAGAAAGACGTAACACCTTGAGTCAACCAGTAGTGCCGAGTCTACTGTGTTAACAACTTTAATCATCAGTGATAACATGGCTCAACAATTCTGGATTGATTTCCATTTCCTCTAACAGATTGGCTGCCACATTTTTCCATGTTTCTCACTGTTGTGGTGTGAGATTTTTGGGGACCATTTTTGCACAAGTCTTTCTCATACCAAGATCTTCAGTTATTATTAGACAAATCATTTCTTGATTGATGTTCAGTTCTTCTGCAATCATTTTCATGGATAATCTTCGATCAGATCATACGAGTTCACGCACCCTGGCCAAGTTGACATCTGTCCATGAGGTTGATGGTTGTCCACTGTGGTCTTCATCTTCAACATTCGTTCTGCCTTCCCTAAACATTTTATGCCAACAAAAAACTTGAGCCCTTGACATAACCTCCTCTCCAAAAGCCTTCTGAAGCTTACCGTAAGTTGTCGTCGCGTTTTCACCCAATTTAATGTGAAAAGAAATGGCTTACCATTGCACAGTATTATGCGGTTCCATTTCTGTGACAAGAGACACAAACACGTGTTTACTTATTACAGCACAACTCATGACTGAGCAGTTGCATCGATGTGCCGCTTGGACTAGAAGCAGCTTATAGACCAAGGTCAAAGATATTGTGCATACGCAAGCCTTCAGGGTTGCCACATCTTGCAAAGAAAATCAGTCTGATTACTTCATTGTCACACCTTGTAGAGAATTTTGGGCTTACTGGGCGCTATGTGATGGTGCTTTTTTTTAATAACGAAATTCTCTGTTGTTTTCCCACTTCATCATTGAAGAATTAGATCTGCTTCAAAAGATATAATCTTAGTACTATCTAGGGTTCCTTCAGAGCATTAGAATGATCTCTTTATGTGGGTTTAATCAATGCAAGATTATAATCTATGTTTTGTATCATTCAGACGTGCATGTGTGAACTGAAGCTTGCTTTGGTAATTTAACTGCACAAGTTACATGACTCATTATTTTTTGTTGCTACCTGTACGGTATTTAAAGGTTTGATTATAGCAGCTCTGTATGGGTCACAAGGCATAGAACAATTTTTGAATTGTTTAGATGACTTGCTGAATAATACATCAGTGTATAAAATGTACATGGTGTTTGTTGGAAACCTCAGTGTAGACTCATTCAATAATAGCATTAATTATTTCCATCATGTCAACTTACTCCAGTGTTCTAACTGTAACCACATAAACTCAGGTACACCAACATGCATTGATCATGTTCTCACAAACGTAACAAGGGATAAAGTAAACATAGTCACTCTTGATGCAGAGAATGTAGATGTAAGTAGAAGTGATACATTTTTATATAAGAGAAAATTTAATTTTAATCAACTTAAGAAGATATTACATGTACATTACTGTTCTGCAATTCATATATGAAGTGGCTGGCAGAGGGTTCATCGAACAACCTTCAGACTACTACTACGTCACTCCACTCTTAAACAGTGCATGGGAAAAATGAACACTTAAATCTTTCTATGTGAGCTTTGATTTCCCTTACTTTGTTATGACCATCAAGGAATGATATAACTGGGATAATTTGTGAGAGTTATTCAGTGACACTTACATATATGTACCTTTTAGTAAAAGACACAAAGAAACACAGCTATAAATCATAGAGCTGAAAATTTTGCTCCTGAAATCACTGAACTGAGAGAGAACATGAAAGATTGATGTATGCACTTAAGCAATATAATATTCTCTTAGTGGGTCATGCACAGCTGTTAATTGCATTGTTCTTGATGAACAAAATCTGCCGCAGTTTTAATTTTGAAGTTACTTTATTTGCATAAAGACATGTCAACAACCCAGGTTTCAGGATGCTAATCTTATCTTCAGATGCTATTGTAACAGTTTGTAAGGACTTGGTAGCACACTAAACAAAATAAATGAATATAGAGGGGCCATTAAGACTGGGCTGTGAACCAACCACAGGACATACCTATATTGCGTATGACAAACCTGTACAAATCACATGCAAAAAATAAAAAAAATATGCAATAGTATGAGAGAGCCTGTGTGGGTTGAGGCATGAAAAATGCGGAGTCTGCCAGTGAGACTCAAGGGAAATGGGGCCTCACCGAAAAAAGCAGGACTAAATCCATAAATAAGCACTCATAGACAAAAATAATACAACCTTGTGACCTACTACAAACGGTGAGGGATGTGACACGGACTTAATAAAGCCAACATCAAGGGAAAAATGATGTTACAAACAATCAAAATGCATGTTGCCATTCTGCGAAAAGGAGCCTACCATATAGTGGCTCTGGCAGCTGCATCTTTAGTACACCCAGCAGATCTGGATAATAGACACTTGAGCAGAAAACAAGTAGGCACCTCCCTATTGAGGAAATACAGTTACTAATAACATCCATGCCTCACCCCCAGACTACCTCACAAAGTAACCTGATGCAGATGTTCTAAAACAGTATTACTAAGAAAATCCATAGAATCACTGTAAAACATATGAAGTGCAATAAAAGAAATGCATTTGACAGGAAATAATAATTAAACATTAATGTAGGCTGCATACCAAAAGTAAAACAATGATGCAAAATATATTAAATATAAAGGAAACTACAATATCGAAAATTGAAAACCGTGAGAACGAAGATGTGACCTATCGCAGTTGGACGGATATGTGTAAAACCAAAAACATGACATACACATTCCAAAGTAACAGGATATCCATAATTAAAGTCAACTGCAAATGACAGATGGTTGCAATATGACAGCTGTTGGCATACTACACCATCCATACTGTTCAATGTGCATGACTATACAAGTTTGGCAGTCAACAGTTGTAGCACTGTTAGTTACATAAGCCCATCTACCATAGCAAAATCGAATCACATCAGATGGGAAAAATTGGTTTTTAATCATCCTAATTACAAAAACTGCATAAAAATCAAAATGACATTGGTTTCTATTTGTCCTGGGGCCAAAAACGGCAAAAAAGAAAAAGACATTTGTTTTTCTAATTGTTGTGAAACTGGCGCAAGGCATATTGAATACGCTGCCCACCATTTTCTGCTGCAAGTTGAAATCCACAACAGGTCGAAGTGTCTCAGGGGTCACATTCAGAATGTGTTGCGCAGTGTGTGCCTTCAATTCAGCTACGTTTGTAACTGGAGTACTGAACACATCATCTGTTAGATAACTCCAGAAGCAGAAGTCACATGGATCAAGATTAGGTGATCTGGATGGTCAGGCTCTAGGGAAATGATGGCTGATAATTCTAGCATTTCTGAAATGTCTCTGCAGCCGCCTGTTCACTGGCTTTCCTCAATGTGCGAAAGAGTACCATCTTGCACACATCCGTACTATTGTACCTTTTCGACACTATTGTACCTTTTCGACAAATGTCAGATCAACTGCTTTTCTTGCTCTGCCACACTGCACTTCCGAGGAACCTGTCTTTTCAAATTTTGTAATTATTTTCTCCTGACACTTAGTAGACATCGGACCAGTGCCTTTTTTCATACCCTTGAGTGTCCAGAACTTCTGCAGGGCTACTAATGCACAGTCACAGTTCATGTGAAAGATGCATGATTCTTCGCAGTGAGAATAGTTCAAAAGAAAAAGCTAAGCAGCCCATGGAAGAGTCAGTTTTGAGAAATCTTAGATTAATTTTCACTTAACAACCTCTTGTGAAGTAAGGAAAATCATTAAATCTTTGAAAAATAAATGTTCTGTTGAAGTAAATCACATCTCTAACAATGTGTATTGGTTGCAGCTGATGTTCTGAGTCACATTTATAATGCATCACTAACTCAAGGTATTTCTCCAGGCAGGTTAAAATATGCCATTGTCAAGCCTCTCTACAAAAAAGAGGACAGCACAGATGTTACAGCATTTTCAGAAATTGTTGAGAAAGTAATGTACGCAGGAGTGGTTAGTCATCTCAACAGTAATAGGAACTTAATAAATCACAGTTTAGATTTCAAAAATGCTGTTCCACTGAGACAGCAATGTACAATTTCACTGTCAACATAATAGAATCATTAAATAGTAAAATGTCACCAAAAGGAATTGTCTGTGATTTATCCATAGCATTTGATTGTGTGAACCATGCCATTATGTTACAGTAATTACAATTCTATAGTATAAATGGAACAGCATATGGGTGGTTTAAGTTGTATCTACAGAACAGGAATAAGTCATATCTGAAGAACAGGAAGCAAAAAGTTTCCTTATATAGTGTAAGTGATTTAAGGAAGTTTGCACATCTAACTGGGGTGAAATTACATTAGGTGTTCCACAGAGTTCAATCATGGGTCCCCTTCTGTTCTTGATACATGTGAATGTCCTCCCTTCTTATCTGAAACAAGAAGCTAAACTAACAATGTTTGCTGATGATACAAGCATCATTATTAATCCAGTAAAAGAAACTCCAATAGAAAATGATACAAATTTTTGTGTCATTTTGTTGTCACTATAGGCTTGTACCTAATGGTGAACAAGGAGAGGATGTTTTTTCATGACCAGTATCCTCTTCCATAAAACAAACTGCATGCATTTATTAACAGGGTTTGTTATTCAGAAGAACCAGATGTTGCGTAACTAGACAGCCAGTTGTTGTGGTGCAAGCTCTTCTGTAATAGTCCATGTTAGCCTCACTGCTAGTGAAGTGAAAATCTTGCTACATACACTAATCTGAGCTAGAGGCTGAGCTAACTGCGACTGTGACCCCCACTGGGCTCCGACTGATGATTCAACTTGTTGACTTACTGGATGACTGACTGGCTGGGCCCTTTGGTCCGTGGCAGCAATCTAAATGCTAGCAGTCGTTGGAAATGTGTTGCTTGCGAGTCTCTAGTTGGTCTTGATCCTGATAGGCACGTTGCTTGCATCTACTATTGATCTTCTTCCAACCTCTTTGCTGTCCGGTGTGTGGGTGACAGCTTACGCCAGCACACAAATAATGTCTTTGGAAAAGTTATTAATTGGTTTCCGGTGAATGGGCTTGCTCTGCTGCAAGGAGTATATTTCCTTCAATAAATACAACACATCAACAGAAGTCAGTAGCCAGGGTAGAGCATACTAATTTTTGATCTTCTAAAGTGACTAGGTTCAGCAACTTTTGCAATCAGAATAATTTCCAATTTTGATGATACAGAAATTAGTAAGCTAGAAATTAGTAAGCTAAGACTCTGCATACTATCAATCTCTGATGTCATATGGTAACTCAACACTTAGGCAAAAAGTATTGACTGCTCAAAAGAAAATGATTAGAATAATGTGTGGGGCTCGTTGTCACACATCTTCTAGGCATCTGTTTAAAAGGTTAGGAATTCTTACAATAGCCTCAGAACACATTTACTCAGTAATGAAATTTGTTCTCAACAACATGGACCAGTTTAAAAACAAGTGACATTCATGACTATAATAACAGAAGAAAGACAGACTTACACTATCCTCTACGTAAACTATCTTCAGCACAGAAACGGGTAAAATATGCTGCTGTAAAACGTTTTGATAAATTATCAGATGAAATAAATTGTCTGACAGACAGCAGTAATAGTTTCAAAAATAAATTGAAATCACATCTCCTTGACAACTCCTTCTATACCATAGATGAATTCTTGAATAGGAATAAGTAAATCTATAGGTGTAATATATGCATTTTGTGCCATTTAAGGGGATGGGGTTGGTAATAAAAATTTCATGTGTTTATTTTTTTATTTTTTAAGGGGGCCTTGATTCATGTGTGCATTTCTTATAACTTCACACATTTCCCAAAAAATCATAATGGTTACTGTGAGATTGATCAACAGAACACATAACTGACTTCATGGAGGCAGTCATGGTGGGCATCTCGGACACAAATTGAGGAACACATTATCTGGTGGGCATGTGTTGGTGTGCATATTCTGATGCTTACAGCGCCATCTGTTGGTAAAATTTTCATTTATTTTTTAATTTTTTTTAATTTTTTTGTTTTTGTTTCATGACAATTCTCCTGGGACTCAAATCAGGATGCTCCTCTTCTCTAGAATAATTGTCTTAACTGCCTCGGCCATCCTAGCATACCTCCCATCCAGCCAAAATTCCCGCAAGCTGCACATACAGATGTAGTGCTCTCCATCCATTTGCTTGCAGCTGTTCAACTGAGTCCCGCAGCAAGGGTTCAGATAAGTGAGTGCACATGCACACAGAAGATACGTTTTGCCATCAAGGCACATATACAAAGACGGAAAAAAATGCTTCACCAAAAATTAATTGTTGTTGTTGTTGTGGTCTTCAGTCCTGAGACTGGTTTGATGCAGCTCTCCATGCTACTCTATCCTGTGCAAGCTTCTTCATCTCCCAGTACCTACTGCAACCTACATCCTTCTGAATCTGCTTAGTGTATGCATCTCTTGGTCTCCCCCTACGATTTTTACCCTCCACGCTGCCCTCCAATACTAAATTGGTGATCCCTTGATGCCTCAGAACATGTCCTACCAACCGATCGCTTCTTCTGGTCAAGTTGTGCCACAAACTCCTCTTCTCCCCAATCCTGTTCAGTACCTCCTCATTAGTTATGTGATCTACCCATCTAATCTTCAGCATTCTTCTGTAGCACCACATTTCGAAAGCTTCTATTCTCTTCTTGTCCAAACTATTTATCGTCCATGTTTCACTTCCATACATGGCTACACTCCATACAAATACTTTCAGAAAAGACTTCCTGACACTTAAATCTATACTCGATGTTAACAAATTTCTCTTCTTCAGAAACGCTTTCCTTGCCATTGCCAGTCTACATTTTATATCCTCTCTACTTCGACCATCATCAGTTATTTTGCTCCCCAAATAGCAAAACTCCTTTACTACTTTAAGTGTCTCATTTCCTAATCTAATACCCTCAACATCACCCGACTTAATTCGACTACATTCCATTATCCTCGTTTTGCTTTTGTTGATGTTCATCTTATATCCTCCCTTCAAGACACCATCCATTCCATTCAACTGCTCTTCCAAGTCCTTTGCTGTCTCTGACAGAATTACAATGTCATCGGCGAACCTCAAAGTTTTTATTTCTTCTCCATGGATTTTAATACCTACTCCGAATTTTTCTTTTGTTTCCTTTACTGCTTGCTCAATATACAGATTGAATAACATCGAGGAGAGGCTACAACCCTGTCTTACTCCCTTCCCAACCACTGCTACCCTTTCATGTCCCTCGACTCTTATAACTGCCATCTGGTTTCTGTACAAATTGTAAATAGCCTTTCGCTCCCTGTATTTTACCCCCGCCACCTTTAGAATTTGAAAGAGAGTATTCCAGTCAACATTGTCAAAAGCTTTCTCTAAGTCTACAAATGCTAGAAACGTAGGTTTGCCTTTCCTTAATCTTTCTTCTAAGATAAGGCGTAAGGTCAGTATTGCCTCACGTGTCCCAGTATTTCTACGGAATCCAAACTGATCTTCCCCGAGGTCGGCTTCTACTAGTTTTTCCATTCGTCTGTAAAGAATTCGTGTTAGTATTTTGCAGCTGTGGCTTATTAAACTGATTGTTCGGTAATTCTCACATCTGTCAACACCTGCTTTCTTTGGGATTGGAATTATTATATTCTTCTTGAAGTCTGAGGGTATTTCGCCTGTTTCATACATCTTGCTCACCAGATGGTAGAGTTTTGTCAGGACTGGCTCTCCCAAGGCCGTCAGTAGTTCCGATGGAATGTTGTCTACTCCGGGGGCCTTGTTTCGACTCAGGTCTTTCAGTGCTCTGTCAAACTCTTCACGCAGTATCGAATCTCCCATTTCATCTTCATCTACATCCTCTTCCATTTCCATAATATTGTCCTCAAGTACATCGCCCTTGTATAGACCCTCTATATACTCCTTCCACCTTTCTGTTTTCTCTTCTTTGCTTAGAACTGGGTTTCCATCTGAGCTCTTGATGTTCATACAAGTGGTTCTCTTATCTCCAAAGGTCTCTTTAATTTTCCTGTAGGCAGTATCTATCTTACCCCTAGTAAGATAAGCCTCTACATCCTTACATTTGTCCTCTAGCCATCCCTGCTTAGCCATTTTGCACTTCCTGTCGATCTCATTTTTGAGACGTTTGTATTCCTTTTTGCCTGCTTCATTTACTGCATTTTTATATTTTCTCCTTTCATCAATTAAATTCAATATTTCTTCTGTTACCCAAGGATTTCTACTAGCCCTCGTCTTTTTACCTACTTGATCCTCTGCTGCCTTCACTACTTCATCCCTCAAAGCTACCCATTCTTCTTCTACTGTATTTCTTTCCCCCATTCCTGTCAATTGTTCCCTTATGCTCTCCCTGAAACTCTGTACAACCTCTGGTTCTTTCAGTTTATCCAGGTCCCATCTCCTTAAATTCCCACCTTTTTGCAGTTTCTTCAGTTTTAATCTACAGGTCATAACCAATAGATTGTGGTCAGAGTCCACATCTGCCCCTGGAAATGTCTTGCAATTTAAAACCTGGTTCCTAAATCTCTGTCTTACCATCATATAATCAATCTGATACCTTTTAGTATCTCCAGGGTTCTTCCATGTATACAACCTTCTATCATGATTCTTAAACCAAGTGTTAGCTATGATTAAATTGTGCTCTGTGCAAAATTCTACCAGGCGGCTTCCTCTTTCATTTCTTCCCCCCAATCCATATTCACCTACTACGTTTCCTTCTCTCCCTTTTCCTACACTCGAATTCCAGTCACCCATAACTATTAAATTTTCGTCTCCCTTCACAATCTGAATAATTTCTTTTATTTCATCATACATTTCTTCAATTTCTTCGTCATCTGCAGAGCTAGTTGGCATATAAACTTGTACTACTGTAGTAGGTGTGGGCTTCGTATCTATCTTGGCCACAATAATGCGTTCACTAAGCTGTTTGTAGTAGCTTACCCGCGTTCCTATTTTCCTATTCATTATTAAACCTACTCCTGCATTACCCCTATTTGACTTTGTGTTTATAACCCTGTAGTCACCTGACCAGAAGTCTTGTTCCTCCTGCCACCGAACTTCACTAATTCCCACTATATCTAACTTTAACCTATCCATTTCCCTTTTCAAATTTTCTAACCTACCTGCCCGATTAAGGGACCTGACATTCCACGCTCCGATCCGTAGAACGCCAGTTTTCTTTCTCCTGATAACGACATCCTCTTGAGTAGTCCCCGCCCGGAGATCCGAATGGGGGACTATTTTACCTCCGGAATATTTTACCCAAGAGGACGCCATCATCATTTAATCATACAGTAAAGCTGCATGCCCTCGGGAAAAATTACGGCCGTAGTTTCCCCTTGCTTTCAGCCGTTCGCAGTACCAGCACAGCAAGGCCGTTTTGGTTATTGTTACAAGGCCAGATCAGTCAATCATCCAGACTGTTGCCCTTGCAACTACTGAAAAGGCTGCTGCCCCTCTTCAGGAACCACACGTTTGTCTGGCCTCTCAACAGATACCCCTCCGTTGTGGTTGTACCTACGGTACGGCTATCTGTATCGATGAGGCACGCAAGCCTCCCCACCAACGGCAAGGTCCATGGTTCATGGGGGGGGGGGGGGAAAATTAATTAATGTAGAGTAATGAAATTCAGGAATACATTTGACTAGATAACATATAAAGTGATTAACATTGCAAGATCACAGGTTAATGTAGTGCAAGATAAGCCACTGCAAATGTGAAATGCTGGCACACTAATAACCAGTGTAACCTCTGGAATGTTGAATGCAAGCGTGCAAATGTGCATGCATTGTGTTGTACAGGGGCTGGATGTCAGTTTGTGGGATGGAGTTCCATGCTTGTTGCACTTGGTCGGTCAGTACAGGGATGGTTAATGCTGTTTGCGGATGTTGCTGGAGTCATTGTCTGATGATGTCCCATATGTGCTCGATTGGAGACAGATCAGGTGATCAAGCAGGCCAAGGCAACATGTTGACACTCGAGGTTTCAACATCATTATATGGACCAGCGGTATCCTGTTGAAAAGCACATCCTGGAATGCTGTTCGTGAATGGCAGCACAGCAGGTTTAATCACCAGATTGACATACAAATTTTCAGTCAGGATGTGTGACATAACTTCGAGAATGCTCCTGCTGTTGTACGAAATCACACCATGAACCATAACTCCTTGTATAAATCTGGTGTGTGTAGCATGCAGACAAGTTGGCCTCCTCCCAACCAACACATGACCATCACTGGCACTGAGGCAGAACCAGCTTTCATCAGAAAACACAACAGACCTCCACCCTGCCTTCCAAATGAGCTCCTGCTTGACACCACTGAAGTCACAAATGGTGATGGTTTTGTGTCGGTGGAATGCACAGCACAGGGCATCTGGCTTGGAGCTGTCCTTGAAGTAATGGATTTGTAAGAGTTTGTTATGTCACCGTGGTACCAACTGCAGCTCAAATTGCTGCTGCAGTTGCAGCATGATGTGCCATAGCCTTACTCTGAACACGATGATCTTCCCTCTCAGTACTGCCTTGTGGTTGTCCAGAGACCAATACCCTTGCGATCATACATTTTCGTGACCACTGCTGCCAGCAAACATTTACAGGGGCTACATTCCTGCCAGATGTTTGTGTATTATCACACAAGAGACATCCAGCTTCTCGTAGCCTTATCACACTACCATCTTCAAACTCAATGGGGTTATAATGGCACCTTCACCTTTGTTGTCTTATAGGCACTCTTAACAAACATCAGCTCACTGCATCCAGTCTCAAAGGTAACTAATGTTCATGACCTTTACAGCGTGTATTTAAAGCAAACCTGATCTGTATCATCATAGCGGTGCTACATCTTTCAGATGTAGAAGCACACCTACCAACTTTTGTTCATGTCGCACAACTCCTTGGTGTTCGTGATCTCTCTCTAAACCCCCCCCCCCCCCAATTTCAGTATATGTACATATTTATATTGAGATTTCCCATCCTCTCTTCTGCCATTCCCATTCTTTGTTTAAGGTTAGTGACGACAGATTGCTAGACTGCCTCTTTTTGTGCAAACAGCCACTGGATTTGTGAAAACAAATAGTGAAGGGTAAGGTGCACTGACACCACGATTCTGCCATACAGAAGAGAGTTGTGCCAACCAAAAAAGGATACATCATAATACTAAATGAAATCTCGAGCTGTACTGACTACTTCTGGGAAGGAACGAACTAAGCTGAGACAGGCAGTGTGTTGGTCTGTACACCCAACCTACATGAAATTTGGCATGCTGGGGCCAGCCCTGGTTACAGCCTTCTTTATTTTGTTTAATGTCCTACCTAGTCTTCTATAATTGTTACAGTAGCACTTGAAAATGGAATTTGAATCCAGAAACACAGATAATGTACATGTGTATGCAAATAAAGTAAATCTGAAGTTACAACTGCAGCAGATTTTATTCATCATTAACAATTTCAGAGATGTTAAATTACAATATTTTTTAACAAAATAGAAACTACTCAGAAAAGGTCACAAATACACCTGTCAAACAATGCATAAACACAACAGCATAACTTTAACAGAAAGTCATGAAATAATAAATGTCCAAAAAGAGGTATGTGAGAAATTCAAACAAAAGTTCAGTATTATTGACACAAATAAAGTACATGGCTGGGCACCCAATTTTAATGTTATAAACACTAGCCAATCTTTTTTTCATTCATGGCTTACTGGGAGGGATCTGCTGGCAATCATATCAAAACTTGAAGCAAAAATGTCTTGGATCTGGGATGACATTCCACATAAGCTGCTAAAGGAATGCAGAAGAGAATTAGTGAAGCCTGAGACACACCTAACAAACAGCTCCCTCTGCCTTTGAGAATTCCCTGAGCTGAAAATCACTGAAATTCTACCATTGAATAAGAAGGGAATAAAAACAAACATAGAAAGCTAGCAGCCAATATTGTTCACTTCAGAACTTGGAAGATCGCCAGAGAAAGTAATTTCGTGACAGAAGTAGCAACTTTTATACAAGAAGTACGAGGGTTGCCCAGTAAATAATGCCCCATATTTTTTTTCTCCGAAATAAAAAATATTAGAAATGTGAAACTTTAGGTGCGAGTTATTTGAAGTTTCCCGCGTGTGTACGCAAAGTTTCAATTTCCTCCGACAGAGAGCGGTGGTGTAGGAATGTTCTAAAATGGCGTCTGCAAGTGACATCCGTCAGAAACAACGTGCAGTGATTGAATTTCTCGTAGCAGAGGAAGAAACCGTGGGCAATATCCATAAACGCTTGTGCAACGTCTACGGAACATCTGCAGTCGATAGGAGTACTGTTGGTCGCTGGGCACAGAGGGTGAAAGCATCAGAGGGCGGTGCTGCGGAGCTCCGAGATTTGCCGCGGTCGGGAAGGCCTCCCACGGCTGTCACGCCTGACAGCGGGCTGATGTTCTCATTCGACGGGATCGACGCATTACGACTCGACAATTGGCACTGGAGTTGTCAGTAAGCAAAGGAAGTGTGGATGTGATTATCAATCAGCTTGGATACTCAAAAGTGTGTGCAAGATGGGTTCCTCGGTGTCTTACTGTCGATCACAAATCCCAAAGAAAAGACATTTCTTTCGATTTGTTGCGACGCTTTCACGTTGACGGGGAGGCCTTTTTGTCACGGATTGTGACAGGTGATGAAACTTGGGTGCATCATTTTGAGCCCGAAACAAAAAGACAATCGATGGAATGGCGTCATGCTTATTCTCCACAGAAGAAAAAATTCAAAACAGGTCCTTCAGCCGGAAAAGTCATGATGACTGTGTTTTGGGATTGCGAGGGCGTAATTCTCATTGATGTGATGCCAAAAGGCAGTACCATTAATTCAGAGGCTTATGTCAAAACATTAGACAAACTTAAGCAGCGCTTCCGGCGCCTTGGGCGTCATGTTAACCCACAGGATGTTTTGATTCAGCATGATAACGCTCGTCCTCACACAAGTTTGAGGACTTGTGAACACATCGCGAAACTGGGTTGGATAGTGTTACCCCATCCACCCTACAGCCCCGATTTGGCTCCTTCAGACTTTCACTTGTTTGGGCCAATGAAGAATTTCGTTCGTGGAAGACGTTTTGCCGATGACGAAGAAGTGATTCACGAAGTGACAACCTGGCTCCGTAGGCAGAGTAAAGATTTTTACCGGCAGGGAATACACGCTCTTGTGTCTCGCTGGAAAAAGGCCGTCGAACTTGAAGGAGATTATGTGGAAAAATAAAGCAAGTAGACAAAACATCAGTCTTTCACATATGTAAATTTGATTGTTGTGGAATAAATACTTCTGGAGAAAAAAAATATGAGGCATTATTTACTGGGCAACCCTCGTATTAAACAAGCTGAATAAAGGACACAAGGCAACAGGCACTTCCTGCATATGAGTAAAGCTTTCAATACTGTGAATCATACCACTCTATTGCATAATTAGAAGAATATGGGATGAGAGGAGAAACCCTACTTACCTTCTAACTACCTATCACCTAACTAACTTCTTAACACAGAACTATTTTGCGTTTGAAGGAAAGGTACAGCACAGTGATGGGCACCCACGTGGCACTCTTCAGTGTCAATCTATTTGTGGGTCATCTAGAGGCAACCTTTGGAAACTCCCAAAACCCCAAACCCCTGGTCAGGTTCTGGTTCATTGCATTGACCTCCTCCCTCTCTGATGGCTCCATCCACACCTCTATCCACATTAAACACACCAACCACCAACAGTACCTGCATTCTGATAGCTACCATCCCTTCCACACCAAAAAATCCCTCCCGTACAGCTTGGTCACCAAAGGACATTGTATCTGCAGTGACAAGAACTCCTTTCCCCAGTATGCTGAAAGTCTCACCAAAGCCTTCACAGGCAGACATACCACCCACAGACCAATCACCCACAGCTAGTCCGCAAACAGATTTCCCATGCCATTTCACCACCCACCCACAATCCTCCCACCAAGAGTGCCCCTTTGTCATACAATACCACCCTGGACTGGAACTAATGAACCACATCCTTTGTCTGGACTTTGATTATTTGCCATCGTGTGCTGAAATGAGGGACATTAACACAAGATCTGTGCAATATTGCAGCACCTGTGTTATATCTAATTATGATGCATGTCCAAAGGAACCTTGCATCGTAATTTGGAATAACACAAGCACTGCAATATCATATTTATCCGCTGACACTGATGCGATAGGGATCATATTCCTGTAGAAGACCCAGGTGCAAGACCTGCCCAGTAGTTCCTATTCCAGTCCTGTTGCAGGTTTATCTTACACCACTCGTAAAAGCAGCCAAGTTATATGCCTGTTCAGCTGCAATCATTGCGTAGCTTTTTTTGTTGGTATGACCATTAACCAGCTGTCCACCAGGATGAACACCCACCACCAACATGTGCCACAACAAGCTTGATTGCAATAGCTGCTTCACAACTCGGGCCATCTGGCCATCCACCACCAGCTTTTCTGAATTGTGCAGATGGGGGTTACCCTTATAGCATATTCTTAAATATGCTCCCAAAATTATCCCAACCTCAGCCTAGGGTAACCTACTGTCCCAACATCCACCATGCAACAGTTTATGCCCCCCTCTGTCCTATCACCTCCCTTTCCAAAGCCCCTTACTGTGTGTCACTCTCCGCCAAAGCATCCACCTGTCCTTTCCCCATCCTTGCTCCTCTCCATTTCCAGTCCCCTTTTCTTCACCCACACCCCACTGAGAATTTCAAAGAGTATATTCGATTCAACTTTGTCAAAAGCTTTCTTTACTTCTACTGATGCTATAAATGTAGCTTTGCTCTTATTTAACCAATCTTCTAACATAAGTCATATGGTCAGTATTGTCTTGCATATTCCTACATTTCTGTAGAGCTCAAACTGATATTCCCCAAGGTCATTTTCTACTGGTTTTTGCCATATTTCTGTAAATAATTCATATCAATAATTTGCAACCATGGCTTCTTAAACTGATTATTCAGTAACATTCACACTTGTCAGCACCACCATTCTATGGAAAAGAAATCGTTACATTCTTCTTCAAACTTCAAGTTTATATACCATGTACATTAGACTGAATAATTTTGTCACGTATCTCAATTATTCAGAGGAAATATCATTTATTCCAGGCACCTTGTTTTGATTTATGTCTTTCATTGTCGTGTCAAATTAGGCTCTCGGTATCATACTGCACACAACATCTTCAGCTTCTTTCTCTGCTCTTCCCATAATATTGTATTCAAATTTGTTTCCCTCTTTATATTACTTCTACATTTCAGCCCTCCCCTCTTTTCTTAGTACAGGCTTTCTATTTGAGATATTAATATTCATATAGATGCTTCTCTTTCTGCCAAACTTATCCAGACCCCATCAATTTAATTTCCTAACCTTCTGCAGTTCCTTCAGTTTTAATCTACAGTTCATAGCCAATAAATTACAGTCAGAGTCAACATTTATTTCTGGAAATTTATTGCAGTTTAAAATCTGGCCATGAAATCTATTTCAGTGTCTTCAGGTCTCTTCCACTTATACAACCATCTTTCTCGATTCTTAAACTAAGTACAAGCAGTGATTAAATTGTGCTCTAAACATAACTCCACCAGGTGGTTTCCACTTTCACTCCTCTCCCACAGTCAATATTCTATTTTCTTACTACTATTTTGTGTTGGCAATCCTTCACCAGAAGTCCTGTTCTTCCTGGCACCACACTTCTCTAATTCACACTATATCTGATTTCAACCTTTAAAGACTAGCATTATATGCTCTGAATTATTGACTGCCAGTATTAGTTTTCCTGACATCATCATCTTCCTGAGGAGACACACAATCTGAATGGGGGGCTATTTTACATCGAGAATATTTTATCCAAGAGGATGGCACCACCATTAAGCCTTCCAGTAGAGCTGCATGCCCTCGGGAAGTATGACAGCTGTAGTTCCACTTACTTTCAATTGACTAATGTCATAAGGCCAGATTAGTCAGTCTTGCAGACTGGTGTTTCTGCACCTCCTGAATGCTGCCTCTCTTGAGGAACCATATGTTTGTCTGATCTCTCAATAGATACCCTTTCAATGTGGTTGCACCTGTGATATGTCTATCTATGTCATAAGCAAAAATTTGTAATTCAACAGTTATTACGAAAGTCTAATCTGCTGTTTTACCTGAACTATTCAGCAATTGGTTCACTGTAACATTTGCATGTTTCAGTTAACAAACTGTGAGTGATATGCCGTTAAGAGTGTTCATCTTTTATTTTTAAAGTAAAATTTTATCGAACTGTGCAAGTAATGTAATAAAGAAAGTGCACAAATACGACCATTTGACAGATTTAGAACTGAGCACACAAATCTCAATAGACATTCCAAGATCAGTTACAAGTTCAACGAAAAAAATAAATAAAAAAAATGCATTTAAGAAATAAAAATGAATTTAATGGAAATTACTCTGCATTGCAAAAACCTACTATGTACACCAAATCACTATTTTGTGAAGTAATTTTTCTGTCTTTCAGTTAATTTATGTTTTGATCATTGTCACTGCTATTTCTTTTTCTTCTTCTTCTTTTTTGTTAGAGATCAGTATCATGTCAGAAGCGACAATGCAGTTGGTAAAAATATTTAAACATTTATGAACACTACACAGAAAAAATATTGGCTTTGTAAAAATATACTATTAATATTTAAGCAAGTCATATCTTTTTTTAAAAAGAATAGTGATTTTTACATACCACACAAATGCAGTTTCATATGAGGTACTCACTTCTTATTACAATTATTAGAGGTGTTTTTATGGTGCTGCAGTCTACATGGTGAATTTATGTATTACACATTCTTTATACCATTAAGTGGAGGATCTTGCTTAATCTTATTCTTTTTCTTTGCAGTATGATGGAAGCTTAGAACGATTAGCGAAGGAATCTGATCTTCTGCGGCAAGCCTATGGGCATTTCTTTGACTTAACTATAGTTAATAATGATATAGAAGAGACAATAGCTGCCTTAGAAAAAGCCATTGAACGTGTTCATACTACACCACAGTGGATACCTGTCTCATGGGTCTACTGACAGAAGACACTTTCAGAGTCTACAACTTCAATAAAGTGAAAATGGGAAACAGAAAAAGTGATTAAGTGCATGAATAAGAAGTTACTGTGTTTGTTATGCTCAATTTCAATTCTGGTATGTGTATGTTAATGATCTTCCTGTGGATAGCTGCTGAATCAAATAAGAGTGGTATTATGTTTATCTTCAACTCTTTTTCAGGAAAGTTGTGTCACTTTATTTCTCAGTTCATCACTGGAACACAAACATGAAGCTGTAGTAAGTGATTCCAATCCTAAATTTTTAAAATTTCATAAAACTTGAAAGACTTTTATTTATACAAATTTTTGTTCTGTGAACAATTATTATTTGATTGTAATATGAACTACAAGGCAGTGTTAAACTCCGAGTTTGAAATATTAGGAAAATAGTTTTGTTTATTGTAAGGGAATATGGATACACATTTAACTATGTTGTTGAATAAGTTTTGTTTGTCCTCCATTGTAAGAAATAATTTTCAGAAGTAGGTTAACGCTAAGTGTCAGTTATTTTGTTGCAGTATTTGTGAAAGGTAGGCTGAATGTTTGTGTTGTTCTGTTAAGTTATTCCATTGATCCTGAATTGTGTACTGATTGTTATCTTATCAACACAACACTATTGTTTGAATGCAAAGATCAGCTCTAATTCAGAGACATTCCAAACATATTGTTAACATTCCTCCTTCATGTTTCCTCTTCTTTTCTATCATTTACTACAGCTCCAGTTTCTGTGTTCATGTGAATAAACTACAGGGCATTAGCAAATCTGATTTTTAGTTGTTGGTAACTTTTCAGTTTTCAATGATGCTAATTGTGCTGAAGCTGAACATGTTTCAAAAAGCAATAGCACTGTACTGATTTTTCATGAATTAATTAATAACATCCTATTATTTATAGTGGACTAGAACTGCACTGAAAATCCCATTTGTCACATTCTATATTAGTTTACTAAAAAATAAACACTAATGTTTGAATTCTTTTATAGATATGTTTTCCTTTGTATTACATTTTGAGATCTATCCACAAAAGCAATCTGAATATCCAAATAATTATATAGTTTTTAAGAAAAGGTACTAAAATATTTGGAATAATTATCAAAATTTGTAATTCAACAGTTATTACGAAAGTCTGAACTGCTATTTTACCTAAACTATTCAGCAATTGGTTCACTGTAACATTTGCATGTTTCAGTTAACAAACTGTGAGTGATATGCAGTTACAAGTGTTCATCTTATATGCACAAATAGTAATATTGTTGATTAGAATTTTTAAAGTAAAATTTTATCAAACTATGCAAGTAATGTAATACAGAAAGTGCACAAATACGACCACTGTTATAGAAACAGTGCTCTATAAAATTAAGCACAAACTTAGTGTTTGCTCAGTTATGAAGTATTTTACAATACAACTGAAGTGCCATCTTGAAGTACTGTGAATAAAATTTTGACTTAATCTATGCAAAATGACAGAACATTAAGTATTAACATGAACATTCTGTCTACAATATTTCATGCAGTATATATGAAGAGGATGTGGATAGTGCTTTGTACGTTTAAGGTGTTAGGGTAAGTGGTGGGCTTTCCCAGACATTACACTTCTTGACTGCTCATGAATATGTTAAGTGTGCAGAAGAGGAAGTATTCAGCAGTGTACGCAGCAGAAGTGCATATGTTTGCATCTGATGTGTGTTTGGCTACTGTGCTGTTTATCTGCAGTGATTTGGGCTGTGAGTGATGAAGCAATATGCTTTCAAGAATGAATTGGAGTGTTGTCCATTAAAGGTGCAAGAAAGTGGGATTTAAAATTAAGAAATATTGTAGTGAATGAGGAAAGATGTTTTCACTATAAATTTGGAAAAACTTCAAATACTAACATTGTTATTGCAATTTAACAAAGTGACACAATCTGAAGAGCTTCAGCTGTGTAAAAATCTTTTTGTGTCATAAATACCTACAACTACTGAAAGAAATATTACAATCAGGATATTGATGCAACTATATGTAGATGGATCAAGAATGTAGAAGCAACATGCAAAAACTAGAAAACTTTATTGAACATATGGGAATGAACTTATGTGGCTTGTTTAATGTGAATAGATTGAGACTCAATAAACGAAGTTTTATGTGCATCTGTTTCTGTCATACATACATGTGTTTCAGTTGCTTAAGGGCCTGTGTGCCCTTCTATGATTTTTGAAACTGACCTGCAGATTAAGTACAAGCAGTGAAATGACTAATTTTTTCTCTCTCTATGTACTTGAAATTATTGTTTTGTATGTATTCTTACTTAAGTCAAATCCCTCTAATATCAGACAAAATCAGTTTATTGCTGGTGTTACGTGATTTCATATTCACAAAAAGATACTTTGCTGTAAACAGTCAGTAAATTTTGTAATTGTGTGTATGTTTTTTTCTATTTTAATAATAATCTGGATACAAACTTTGGGGAAGATATCTTCACTGGACAATTTACCATCAAGAAATTGTTGCAGGAGATGCTACTCTTGTGAAAGATATAGATTTGTCTTAATTTTGTAGTTAACGTAGCAGTGTTTTATTTATTATCAGTTTCCTTTTATACCAGCTGTTTTGTTTTATTCCAAAATATTGCAGTAGTTTTGACACTAATATTTTCATATTAATTTTCTTTTCCTGGGAGGAAATCCAGTAATAAAGGTCAGTGTGTCGTTAGTCTGAAGCACTATACACCAATGCTATGTTTTGATTATGCATAATGTTATGTTTGACCACTAGACACAGAGAATTTATATTCTGTGCCCAGCATTCTGAAGTAAACAGTCCAAAATAACCAACAAATTGTTTACATCAGCATAGGAAGATGCTTTTAGAATACATTACTGGAAGTGGCCTTTAAGCACAATCAGAAGTCCTGGGACTGCAGCAAGATCTGCTGTGTAATGTTGAACTATATTACCACTATAAAACTCAAAGCACTGAATACATATTTTTCAAACTTTATGTTGTATTCTAATTCCTAAAGCAGAAGTAAATTTTGTTGCTTATTTAAGGATTCTCAAGAAACTGAAGAAATATGTTCAATAAAAACATTGTCATTGTATCACATGATTGGTTATAGATGGTGTCACCCTGAATATTTTTTACTGTGAATTTCTATTACATGATCTCCATTCGTCATGAGATAACTTCAGATTTCACTCTACATCAGCACTGAATAAAATTGTCTCTAAAATGGTGAGCTGAAACTGGTCTGTGGTCAGAATAATGGATACAAAATTTACCTCTTGAAACTGAACATAGTCACTCAGTGATAAACATCTTCTCTCATGGATCTCCTACTGAGACATGCTCAAAGGACAGTTGGATATGCTGACAAATAACATTCAGTACACCTGTGAATATGTCATTATTTGAATAAAAATAAATTGTTACTGAGATTCAGAATTCTAGGAAACTTAATTTTCATTCTTTTCCTTTTTGTATTTTTGTGTATGAGTGATGCAGTCATATCATCCAGTGACTGGAGACACTATTACCCAAATTAGGAAGTTTGGCTAGTGGTTCTTTCCTTCTTAGAATTATATGTGATGCCCAGAAGGTAAGGTATTTAGTGTTCACTGAAGAATATTTAGTGTGAATTGTCATATTAAGATCTTACCAATAAAAACATTAGTGCAAAAAATTCACATGTTAAGCTCATATGACAATAAAACTACATAATCATGTATTGCAAACAATTGTGTTATCATGAGTATTGATATTTTTATTTGAAGTTATCAGTCACATGGATTGTATTGAACAAGAGCTGTTTCTAAACTTGAGCACTAGTGATGGTACCTCTTGTGCCACTGCAGTGCGAACTACAGAGGAACCAAGACCAGTAACATGGTTTTGAATCAAAACAAGTGTGTTTTGGAGTGGTAAAACGTTATCTGTTTCTAGTGATGCACTTAACTTTGGAGTATTGTGTAACTTTGGAGTGTTGTGTTTTGTCTGCATGTAAATAATATCAAATTTCTGTGTTACATTTAGAGACAGCTGGTATTATTCTCCACATTGTAGGCTGTATGTCTATCCTAAGTAATAACAATCAAAATGTTAAAATACCACAGCAATATGTTCGGGTTGTATTGGACAACACAATTTCAGGCTGTACCTGACATAATACATAAAATAAAACCGAAATGTTCAGTGAAGGCACAAAGCAATTAGGGAAACTAACTTCAGCTGAAAGCGACCGAAATGTTAACAATTTTCTCTCTATCAGTGCTTACAGAAAACTTATATCTCCAATTTCTGTTTATTCTTGTGCCAGACTAGATACCGATTTGAAAGAGAGTGCAACAATAGGAAGTGAATTTGATTTTTAACTGAATGGTTGCACAACTGCTGAGGTTTCTTTTGAAGTGGCTGAAACTTTTTGAAGACTGGGTGAATCTAAATAAGAAAGATCCTGCCCTATGTGTTGCGGATAGTTAATCAAGCTACAAAGACCTAGCAATGACGACCTTTGCCAAAAGCCGCATCTACATGTTAACTTTGCCCCATTCCCCTTATTTCACAGAGGCTGCAACCACTTGATAAGATGGTTATAACGTCCTTCAAAAATGCATACCATGAGGCATGGTCACTCTGGATTCAAACATATCCAAACCTGAAAACTGACCTAAAAGACATAGCTGGAATGTTAAATTTTACCTTTTCAAAACACACTGACTGGAACTAGTACAGTTAGGTTTAAAGTGCATGTACATTGTGCCATAAGACAAAAGTATTTCCAGTGATTTGAAGTGTATCTCATCATGGAACAAGTGTGATGCTTTTCAAGAGTCTTACCCTCTTCCCTACACATCCACCACAACAAGGCTTATGAATGATAAAGATATGCTTGCCATACATCAACTGTCTGTGACAACATTTAGTTTCCTTAGACCCTCCTTTTCGTAACCATTGGATGTGTGTTCAGAACCAGGAGCCGATGAACAGATTGAAAAAGTCCATGAAGAACAATTAGAAGCAAACTACCCTTTGGCTGTCTCTTATAGAGCAACGATTTTACCTCTCCTAGCTGTTCCAGCACAAAATTTACAACCATAAAGAACAAAGTGAAATAGGACTTAACACTGATGAAATCCAGCTTGAGCAGAAGAAACAAGATAAGGAGGAGAAAGGAAAAAAACCTAAGAAGTAGAAAATTGCCTGGGAAAAAGCTTGAAAAATCAATTTAACTGACTGAAGCAAAATATAGTCCTCAGATGAAACTGAAAAAAGGTCAATTCTAAAACCAAAACCTAAAATAAAAATGAATTTTATGAAGAAAGACAGGAAGAGGAACAACTGACACACTACATAATTTGCAGTGTCTAGTATACCCACCAGTGAACATACATATACGGGTCCAGATGAGCTAGTGTGAGTCTTGTGGCAGAGTAGGGTGGAAAAGTACCAAGGAGGGTGCATGTGGAGCATTTTATTTGCAGAACCGCTGATCCATGTGTTTACTTCGTAGCGGCAATTGGCCAGGTCAGTCAGCTGTTACTATGAGTTCAGTTAACAAGGACCAGCTTTCCCATTGTGCCATGATCTTAGTTCCACATGCTAGTTGTTCTTGTCATTTGTCGTGTCACATTTTGTACTTTTCTCCATGTCAGTCTTTATGCAGTGTTTGGACTCTGTGCTTCCCCATAGACTGACCTGCTTGTCAAGGTTTTTCCTCGTCTTGAGTACAGCTCCCTGGTCAAGCAACCACCAAAAGCTAGAGTAGTGACATTTGTGCCAAAAGGACAGTTTCACAGCATTGTCATGACCCTGCATCTACAAAACAGTGAAACATTCGCAGAAGACTGGATTCGATGATACATTTGTGGGAGTTGAGCCCGGGAGAATTGTGCGCATATATGGTTCAGCAGTCTTTACTGCACATGTGATAGATGTTTTACTAAAGCCTATTTTGTTCAAGACCAGACATTCTGGCCTGAGCTGCCAGAGAAGGGGTGGTAGTGTGTGCCTGAGGTGTGCTTATTCATGTGAATGAATGTGTGCGTGTTTCTCTTTCTGTTTCTTTTTCTAATGAAGGCTGTGGCTGAAAGATGAAGTGTAAGTACCTTTTAATTGTGCCTGTTGGCAACTTAATATGTCATCTTTAAAAACAGTGCACAGCATTACATTATTGATATTCCAACCTGGAGTTTTCACTGTTTGACGTACATAATAAATGACACAGGGTTTTATAAACCTCTTAAGTAAGGTGTCATACTGTTTAATGTGGAGAATGTTACAATAAAATCTTCAGAAAAATTACAATTTTGAACGAACTTATGCATCTGATACTATCTGGTCTTCACCTTCTGATAGTTGAAAATTTGTGTTGCACTTGAACCCAGATTTTATGCTTTTTGTGAACAGTTTGTAAGGCATTTTAACCAATATCCTTACTAAATACTGGTATTAACAGTTCATTTCTAGGGGTTGTGAGGTTGCTGGTATGAACGCTCTGGATGTTAACAGTTTCACCCCAACATTTGGGGAATCCCAGGTAGAGATACCGGACTTTGGTGTCTAGTGGCCAAGGGTGAGGGAGAGTCTGTGTCCAAGAAGTGCAAACAAAGTATTAACTATGGAGAATAAATAGTTCAAAAGTGACAAGAAGAAATATTTAGTCTTGGCATTAATTGAATATTCATAAGATAATTCTGTGAGGCTAGCTGTGAAGAATCATTAGTTACGAGCAGTTTGAAGATTGTGGTATGATATGTACATGGCAGCCATTAATAACACATGGCAAATTAATATATGTATATGTGAGTGTGTATAATAGTTGGACATCTGAAGGAGTCAAACAATTTCAGGTGAAGTAATTAAATACTAAAATATTCTTAATACAGGCCAGATAAAAGAAACTGACTGTTGTGGCTAAAGATGATGAGTGATGTTGGTCTCGGAGAGGCTCTAAGAACCATAAACTTGATCTGTGTGAAATGAAACTGTGTTTAAATTTAGTGACTTATCATTTCACAACAGTCATTAATTGTAGTTCCCAGTAGGTAAAGGATGTAGTGCCTAGGTTGGTTTAGGCATAACGTATAAATAAACACTCATCTGTATATCTAATCTAATGAAAACCTTTGACTTGTCCAGGATATTATTTTTCTAAAATATATAGGAAATGTTTAAAAGTTGATTTTAACCATTAAGTTATATGAGCAAACCACTCGGTTTGACTCCATATTTATTGTCACTGATGTTTCCACCTATAATATCCAAATTCTACCACCATAGGTTCACCAATGGGCGAACAGCCATTGGAGGACAGTGAGTTATCCTGTCTGAAGGAGTACATACACAGTGTCGCAGGAGGAATTGTCATTATTCAGGGATAGGACAGGAACAACCATTAGAAGCAGAAAACTTCATATGGATATATGCCTTGTTCCAAATGGATTCCTTGATAGAACACATGTAATGTACATTGCTATTTGTTTTCTGTATTATTCAGTACCTTGCAGGTTTACACATGTACAACAGTTAGTAAGCAACAAAAACGTGTTTTTGACAAAAATATGTATTTTTAATTGAACATCACTGATAATGAAAGTTTGAATGAGTCCTGGATGCATGCTTGCAAAAAACAGGAAATCTGCATCCAAGTTCTGGTCTGCCACAAAATTGCAGTTACTGCTATAGGTTTATGACAATGCAGGTTCAATATATGTGAATGGTTTGCACTGAAATAATTTCACGTCATTGCACCTTCATTTATTTCACTCCCATTGAGCCATTCATTTCATTGCATTTCATTTAATTAATTTCATACACATAATACTGTTTACAGATGTAAAATTGCTGCATTCTGTACACAGTATTGTTGAGAAAAGAACTTGCCATATACACTACAATATTGCATTATGGGCAAGTGAAATGCATATTATTTTCCTCTGGTTGTTCGTGGCATAACAATTGAATGCCTAAAGCTTTGTCTACGGGAAATATTTTTAAAATGTGAGTAGAAACTTGAGTTTGCAGAAAATTTCAATACCAATAAAGTATCTGAGCCAATTAAATTGGGGAGAAGATGCAATTAATTAATTACTGGCAGCTCGGATGCTTAACAGGCACATTCCTTATGGAAATTAATACTAAGAGATGGCAGAAATGTACTTTGAGGAACTGATTCAACAAAATAAAATTGAGAGAACAGCAGGATGTTACCAATCCCATGTGAGAATCCACAATGGTTAATACTAAAGTCTCGCAGTTTTACTATACCTTTTCCATGAAAGTGTAGAAAATAATAATATAATTAAACTCAATACACTGTTTATCATATTGTAAATTGCAAACATGTTATTGCAATGTAAATCAGAAAGTAAATGTTTGGGGAATATGGCAATCAGTCATGAAACTCTCTCTATAAACAAGACTGCTGGGACATGGTAATTAGCCAGTTTGAATTCTCGTAATGGAAGAAACTTGCACCACCATGTTTCAGCTGACGAGGGGAAAAGAGATGGTAGTTTACAGTTATTCATTACCAGATTGTGTTTCATTTTCTGGGTTAGATCCTAAATATCTCTGTAGTCTCTCATAGATGTAGAGCATGTGACACAGTGAATTGTAATCTGTGTAGCATATTGGAGGACTTGAAAACATCTTTTGTGCTATTTGAGGAATGTGCCAGCAATGAGTTTTAACTTTTTCTTTATTCATCAAAAACACAAATTCAGCACTGTAGCCTAATTAAAAATATTTCTTAGTTGGCATCTGCTATGTATTGCTACAGTTTTACCTCAACGACCTCAGCTGTCACTCAATTAAGGCTAAAGTTGCATGGGGAACTAGCTGCTCGTAATGGTAGAGTTTGCTATTTCCAGCTGCAGTTAGTGATTGTCAAACAGACTGTGGGCAAGGCTCTGTACTCCAAATGCCAAATGACACTTTTTGCAGTTATTTAAAAGGCCGTGCAGTTCAAATAATGTAAGTGAATGGCACTGGTTGACACTGTGCTTGATGATTATAGCTCTGAATGTAGGAACTCATTTCTGAGGCATGAAGTGTCAACTAACTCATGATTTTAGGCAGACTACATACTCTTTATGTAGAGCTCACAGCCACCACCTCTTATATAGATATGTACACAGATATAATGTATATAGTAATATAGCTGTAACACAACACGTGCCATATTAGTACCCATAAATCCACTGGATGACAGAGGTCTGAACCTCTAAAATCCATTGTGGGAAAAAATAAATAGTGACTGGTAACAATAAACTTGTTTTATTATATCGCTCACAGAGTAAAGCCTAACCAAAAATGTTCACGTATTACGTAAAACACACACATTGTAAAAGACAGGAGTCAATGTGTGAGAAAGAAGTCTGTTATAGCTATGCAACTGACCAACTGCTCAAGGTCTCCAAATCAACAGTGCCATATTCTCACTTCCTTTTGCTGGAAATTTAGTGTGAAAAGCTGCAGGGATTTGAATGTGGTGCCCTTTAGATTGTGATAAAGAAAATATAGAACAACATAAGCTACTGCCATCACTGTCAATTATGTCGAAAAGTTTTTGGACTTCGGTACTATGCCATTTTTGTAGAATCTTCTAACATGGTTGTTTGGTTTTCTTGGTGAGTACTTCCAGGAACTAGCTTCACCATATAATATGGCCCACTCTCAAACTTGAGGACAAACCTACAGAAATGAAAATTTGTGCAAGATTGGGGACCTGAATCCAGATTCCCTAGTTATTGGGAGTGGTCCTTAACCATTAGGGTTTCTGAACACACCTCTTGGCCAGGCCTCACTCAAAGTTACGCTGCCATATGTTTCCACCTATGATTTCTGAGCACTGTTACTAGAGGTCCTCCCATGCATTATGTGGGAATAGCAACACGGGCGGAAGGGAGATGGTGGAGGATGTTGACCTACTCTACCACAAGAGATATATATGAAATGAATTAATTGTTCTGAAATGAAATGAATGGATCAGTAGCGTTGAAAGTGATGGTGGCAGTGTTCAAGAATTATGGGTGGAAACACCAGTGACTATAAAAGTTTGGATTAGATCTGTAAGTGTGCCTAGATGGCTTATTGGTTAAGGCTACTGCTTCTGATAAGCACTAAATCTGGGATGTAGTCCCAGTTGGCACACTTTTTTGTTGTCCCTATTGGTTAATTATAGTGCAGGTTCAAGATATCTGAATGGTTTGCAGTGCTATTATTTCAAGTTGTGTAATCTCCCTCAATTTCAATTTAAGTACAGGATTATCAGCATTTTTTTCACAATAGATGTTAATACTGGCTGACATTATCATGACTGGTGGAAGCATTCATTAGTGTACTAGAGGCTGGAGAGGGGGGCAGGAGTTACACTTGGTATGCCTGTCATGTCTTTGTACCACTGACAGCAAGTAGCCATGCTGCCAATAGTTTAAAGCCAACATCATGATGAAAATTTTGGTTGCCCCTGACTTTTAACTTACATTGCTAAAATATAAATCTGTCTGGATAGCTGTTCATGTTAAAGGATCGCTTCCAGGAGAGGAAGCTGCGCCGGCCATGGATGAAATCTGTTCCTCAGATTAATATCCAAGGTCAGTGTGACAGGCAGCCTTGATGCGATCTTTAAGCATTTTCCAACATATGACAAAGCGAATACCAGGCTGGTACCCAAGTCCTACGTAGGTTACGTGATTAACAAACATTTATTAAATTTTCCCACACTTTCACCTGACTAACATTAAATGCAGACACAGTGATCCACACACTCCATCTCAAGGAGTACTGGGAGAGGTGAAAGGAATTAACCATGCCAAATGTGTTTATAAGCATGCCAAATGCTGTGTGCAGATGTTGGACAAAGGCACAAGAAAAAGAAGAATATCGTTAAAACATGAGTATTAGCAAAGTCTATATTTTCACCATATTTTTCACTGTGTTCAGCTAAGGCTGCATTTCTGGGTTGCTTGAGGTGAACATTGTTGTTAATGCTCTTAAATTGTTAATTAACTGGACGAGTTGTCTCTCCAATCTACATTTTACTACACGTGCATGTAATTTCATGCACTCCAGCAGTCCGTAGTTGTTTTGGTTCATCTTTCATCAGCTTCATAATATCTTCCACTTTATGGTTGGTGGGGCGGGGGAACTGATTCAGACATTTACAGTGGAAAACGTGCGGTCAGTTGTAGACACATGCTTAAGATTCCACCCTCCAGTATACCAATGAAAGCTAGCACCTGCCACAACAGAATCATCCAGTAACCAATATCATCAGCGTCTGTGTTGACAAAAATGGGAGATATTGTCCTTAAACTTGTACAAGTTTGAATGTTCTGCAAGTAGATAGATATATCAGATCATGAATTTGTATAGGACTCATACAGTACCAAGATCAAAGAACTTCTCAAGCAAAGAAAAATGTTCTCTGGCATGACCATTCACATTATATACTGAATAAAGATGCTATTAAAATCACAGTGCAATGTGTTAACCTGTTGTCAAAGCAATCAGCAGGCTTGAAGGTGACCTTGAAAATGCCCTGATCTAGTGTTACAGAATTATCATAGATCATTATCTATATTTATATTACACACATCAAAAAAAGTTTTGCATCACCCGTGTTCCCAGAGCTCGTGAAGACAGACATTGACTGTGGATATTGTATCACAAACACAGTCTCTTTGACTGTTCAGAGATATCACTAATCCCTCACAAAGATGTAAACAGCCATGCATGAGCAGCGCCTATTAGTTGGAGGGGATCCGACAGCCGATCATCTCAGTCATTCCACCAGAAGGAGGTACATGGCTCGTGTTGTCTGTAGATCATCCGTGCCTAGACAGTCAATACCGCGATTTGATTGCGTCTGCATTGTTATTTTGTGCCAGGAAGGGCTCTCAACAAGGGAAGTGTCCAATCGTCTCGAAGTCAACCAAAGCGATGTTGTTTGGACATGTAGGAGATACAGAGAGACACGAACTGTCGATGACGTGCCTCGCTCAGGCCGTCCAAGGACATCTTGTTATGACTCAAACTGTGGGTAATAGGCTGCATGATGCGCAACTTCACTCCCGACCTCCATCGTGAGGTTCATCTTTGCAACCACGAAACCATGCAGCGCAGTACAGATGGGCCCAACAACATGCCGAATGGATGCTCAGGATTGGCATCACGTTCTCTTCAACGATGAGTGTCGCATATGCCTTCAACCAGACAATCGTCGGAGATGTGTTTGGAGGCAACCCAGTCAGGCTGAATACCTTAGACACACTGCCCAGCAAGTGCAGCAAGGTGGAGTTTTGCTGTTTTGGGGGTGGCATTATGTGGGGCCAATGTACGCTGCTGGTGGTCATGGAAGGCACCGTAACGGCTGTACAATACGTGAATTCCATGCTCCGACTGATAGTGCAACCATATCGACAACATATTGGTGAGGCAATCATCTTGATGGATGACAATTTGATCCCCCATCGTGCACATCTTGTGAATGATTTCCTTCAGGATACCGACATCGCTCGACTAGAGTGGCCAGCATGTTCTCCCGACATGAACTGTATTGAACATGCCTGGGTAGATTGAAAAGGGCTGTTTATGGACGACATGACCCACTACCCACTCTGAGGGATCTATGATGAATCGCCGTTGACCAACAGTGCCTTGATGAACTTGTGGATAGTATGGCTCGACGAATACAGGCATGCATCAGTGCAAGATGACATGCTACTGGGTATTAGAGGTTCCGGTCTGTACCAGCACCTGTCATGGTCTCACTGTATGGTGGTCCAACATGCAATGTGTGGTTTTCATGATCAGTAAAAAGGGCGGAAATGATGTTTATGTTGATCTGTATTCCAATTTTCGGTACAGGTTCCACAATTCTCGGAATCGAGGTGATGCAAAATTTTTTTTTGATGTGTGTATAACAGGTAACATCAACATAGTCCCTCTCTGTTTGCAGTGAATACTGTTACTGCAGTTCAAAGCTATAGTGTTAAAATGTAGGAGGAAATAGCATGGTTGTATCTGGAATAAATCTTATGCATCTAACTGAGTACCCCATTCAAACCTCTGCAAAAATGAAAGTTGCAAGAACAGTCACAGAATTCTACCTTATTCTTACTGCATAAAATAATTTACGAACTGATTAATTCTGATATCATATGCTTTTAATTTTTACATTCAGCAGTATTGGAAGAACTCATTGTTAAAGATTAAACAAAAGGGGAGTAATTCCTAATGATGTTCTAAATAACATTTCATTAATATCTCAACTATATTAGCATGAGCGCATAGTTTGTTTCACTGCAATGTTATAATCAGTGGCGGCTCCTGTGTAAGTGCACGTGAACACCCTAACTTTCGACATGTTGCGGATTTATTGGTTATTTTTCTTCGAATGTTGTTAAACGTAACATATATGCCATAACCTGAAAGAAATGGCATTTAAATCTACCATGCTACTGTTCTTCCAGACTGTGAAACTTGGCAACAGGGTTGCGAGCACACCTTCAGTTCTGCCCGTTTTAAGGAGCTTCTGCGCATGAGCAACTCATGTGACATAATTGCTTTATAGGCCAAATACATACGGATTTGATAAACGACGTGCACGGTTCACGATATGCACACCTAGCCCTTGCCACTCAACTAGAAGTTTACGTCACTACCAACAGATGATAGCCCAGTGCAGCAGACTTTTATCTATGTTCGCTCGGAATAAACACTGCTAGATGATAGTATACTACTGAGATATGCTAAATCATAAAATTAGATCAGACGTCAGAATATGTTAAAGTTGTATTGACAGCAACCTATTTTGTGTGTTTCTGAATAAGTTATAGTACCGTATACTAAGTTATGAATTTTATCATACAGTAATCCATTTGAGGTGCTAAGAATCATAAGGGCCTAAAGCACATCATTGTCTATTGTGAGAATGTAGCATTTATTCCTGATTCTGAAATATGTTGATTTTACAGCAAGTCAGGTTTATCTGTGCTGTAGGCCCACATCATATGTATGAAAATTCACAAAAAGCTGTCACTGGTTTCTCTGATATTCACTGAAATGTGGGATCGATGGCTGGAAGCTTTAGACCCTTATGGATCTCGGCGCCTCATTTGTAATCTAGTCAAGTGACCATGTTGGTAGAAATTACTGTTTGAGTTTAATCATTTCCACAAACGGCACTTTGAGGTTGGTTGTTTACTATATGGGAATCTGCTTTCGTGTGCAGTGAACACATGAACTGTATTGAATCTATTTTAAATACTAACAGAAAAGTAAAGTTATGAGAACGGGTTATGAGTAGCGCTTGGGGAACTCAGCTGGTAGAGCACTTCCCCCACGAAAGGCAAAGGTCCCCGGTTCGAGTCTCGGCCCAACACACAGCTTTAATCTGCCAGCAAGCTTCATATCAGTGCACACTCCACTACGGAGTGAAAATCTCATTCTGGGAACAGAAAAGTAAATTACCAGGAAAATTTAGCCGCAAAAGAAAAGATCCTTGTACTGTGCGTGTGACAAAATAAAATAAGCGTGACTACAAGCGAACAGTAAACAAGGAAGTGTACAGTTAGCACAAGTTGCTGTGTGGGTGCAGCGTAGGAATATCTGATTTATTCTTGAACTGATACAGCTGTTACGGATCTTGTACGTTTGTCCAAAAGAATGGAAAAGTACAAAAATATCCACTTACAAGAAAATGCAAAATGGAGAGTTGCAAAAGCTTATACATTACGTCGTTATTGCCCTAATCTGTACTGAATTATGTACAAAACAAAATTCCACAAAACATTATTTCTTTTGTCAAATAAATTACAAATTTTATTACTATTACTGTTGTTTTTATTGGCAGTGGCTGTAGTTGTATGAACTTGCTGATAAGCGTAATTATTATACTGCAGATGCTATTAATTTCACACTCTCAGATTTAACTGAATCTAAAAATTTGTGAACACCCAAAATGTACACTCACGAGCCGCCATTGGTTCTAATATGTACATACTGACCCAATTTAATTTCTTGATATTACTACTGTAGTTATTCTAAAACCAATTTGTTTCCACCCTTCTAAAATTATTTTTGCCAGCATTTTTCATTATAAAGACAACATGCTAAGTATTTCTTTATTGGCCACTGTCGTCTTTCTCCAAATGAAAAGTTCATTGTCACCATATGCAACCCATGAACAGGAACGCACAAATTTTATTGAACAACAGAAAATTGTGTTGGTAATCCATGGAAAAAGCCACATAGTACCTACAAATAGAGAATTTAGAATTATGCTCTATTCTTACGGACAAGAAATATTTCGCGAAAACGATATCGCGAAATTAGCGACTTCTAGTGAAATATCGCGAAATCATCTTCCTTACGAGATTTTACTAAGACTTGTAATTCTGCTGTACAAAAATTTTATAAATCTGTGGGAGACAATCTTCTAATATTAGTAACTGATAGCTGTTGAATGTAAAGCTGGACTTTGACTTCCGATCTTTCCAAGGCCGAAGTTCGTGAGTAATATTAAAATGAAAACTCAACTATCGCGTAACGAACTTCGATAAGACGACGAAAACGACACCGAATTTAGAAAAAATATAAAAACATTACGTTGCATTTGCCAAAAAATCGACATAAAATTTGGCAAAAAATCGCCGAATTCGACCAAAAACAACCACTAATTTGGTGAAATCAATACCGAGTCGGGCAAAACTACACTGGGTTAAAAAAAAAAAAAAAACGGAATTTGACATAACTCACCAAATTTTGTAAAAACAGCAGCTAATGAAAAAAATAACATCGAATTTAAAAAACCGACATTGAATATGGCAAAAAACACGAATTTGGCAAAAAAACAGTGAATTCGGCAAAGAAATAAAACGAATTTAACAAGAACAACTAATGCAGCATAAAACAATATCGAAATCGAAAAAATCTCGGAATTTGGTAAAAAAACGCAGAATCTGGCAAAAACAAAGAAAGTAGCAAAAGAAGACATCTAATTTTGCAAGAAACACCAAATTTACCACAAAATAAACCGAATCTGTCCAAAAGTAACATCAATTTTGCCCGACAGTAACATCGAAATTTGCCGTAAAATACGACTTTTCCCCTTCCTTATTTATTCTTGTCTCATACACTTCAAATAAGATCTTATACAATTAGCAAAACGGGTATTATTAAAACAAATCAGATTGGTATTCTCCTGCTTATTAACTACTAGTAAATACTAATATTTATGTGAATACTGATTGCGATTGTAAAAAGACACTGTGCTAAGAGCTGGGAGGAGAGCCATAACTATTGGGCTCTGACCACTATGGGACTTAACATCTGAGGTCATCAGTCCCCTAGAACTTAGAACTACTTAAACCTAACTAACCAAACCCGCGACCGTAGCGCTGTTACTATTCTCAGTGAGCATTACGGGCATCAATCTCAGTATATCCTAATGTCCAGTTCAGACAACCAAATCCACATCCCATTACCGGTAGCTAATAATATTGATAAATTGCTTTTTGCTATACCATCCATCAGACTTTCAAATCTGATTGCAAGCGAATATTTGTAATATAGTACTGATCATTTCTAGAAGGTTCTCAAAATTTTGTATGTTTGTAATGTTTGCATATTCTGGAATATTCAATGTATGTACAAGCGGCAGCACTCTCCACTCCGGAGGCGGTTGCTGTTCGTACATTGGTATCCATAGTAAATGTGCTTTCAGTGCTAAATGTTATATTTCACCAGTAACTAAGCTACTTTTGGATTTGGACTTGCTTATGGTTACGATGTGACATTTGGTGGCGATACCAGGTAGTTAAAAACATCTACAGACTCTAATTATGCAATGTGAAAGCTGTCACATAGACAGACAGGGATTGGAATACAAACAAAACATCATACCCAATTAATTCCAAAGCAGCAGTAAGTCAGTAGCCTAACAGACATGGATCAGTGTTCTGGAGATGGTCGTCAGGAATTTATGAAATGGCGGAAACAATTCAATCTAGTCGCAAAATACGAGTGGGATGACATGATGTGTTTGGCAAATGTATACTTTTAGTTGGATGGCAAAGCTCAGCAGTGGATTGAGAACAGTGAAGAGAAGCTCAATAAATGGGGTAAATTCCAGGCCAAAATGAAGAAAACATTTGGTGACATTTGGCAGCAAGTCCACTTAGAAGTAGAACAATTGCAGACCAGGGCGACCCTGGGCTGCATTGTCAATGTCAAAACGACAAAAGCCTATAAAATCTAACATTAAATGAAAGAAATCACAGCAGATATGTTTGGGGGGGGGGGGTGATTTGGGGGAAGAGACCAAACAGCGAGGTCATTGGTCCCATGTGTTAAATGATGTCACAATATGACAGGAATTCATCAGCTGGCCAGTGCATCGTGAAAATGCAACAATAAAGAATTGGATGAAAGAGGTATGACCAAATGTGACCCTATGGCAGTTGTGGAAGACCACTACCATGACGTTGCCTCTCTCATATGCCTGACAGTGGGAAGAGTTACACTGATTTATATCAACCAGTAATGTCGGAGCGAGTACACAAGAGGCAACAGTCATCAATGTCTACCCCATACGTCTGGAGGTAACAGAGAATGTTGGAGAAAAGGTGTCTCAGTCTTTAGTACCAATCTCCACTACCATCCAATGAATTGGGAAGAATGGACTCGACTATAACCATCAAAGGACAACCAAGCAACAAAGGTACAACCAGCACCTCCACCAAGTGCAGAGACATGGAGAGACATTTAAAGAACAAAGGACAACACATCAGTATGTTTCCACTGTGACACCCCAGATGCGTACACTACTGCAGGGAAAGAATACAACTATTACACCTCAGGATATCAACAATTACAAGAGTTCTATTCATTCCAGTAGATTGCAGACGATTGTATGAGGGTAGTTTGATAAGTGTGGTGACTTTCTATGAAAGAATGGAACATTTTGTTGCGTCTTCATGGATGGTAAGCTTGATTATTTCAGGGATCACATAAAAAATTTCAACTACATACAGCACACGGTTAATTGTTGACAGCCACTGGTATTTGTCAGTGTGTAGACTGTGATTGAAAACAGAGGAAACCAAGTTTCATGCCATTCTAACATTTTCTTTTGAAGGATTAGACTTCCACACAAATCAAAACAGAGTTGTATGATATATATACAAACATTCAGACATGTCTGAAAGAACAGACATCATATCCATATAAGTATATAGTTCAGGCAATACCGGCCATGACCTCCCCCTTCTGTGCAGATGCACACATATTACCCAAACTCTTACGGGACTTGGTAAGAATATCTTCCACGAGTAATGAGTGTGTTGGGTAGGGACACTACGAATGTAGTAGGTGGACATATAAGGTGAGAATGTGGGTCTCACAGAAGACATGCACGAGATAGTCCCTGCAGCCACACTATCCTCTGTGCCCTCAGTGGCTCAGATGGATAAAGCGTCTGCCATGTAAGCAGGATGTCCCGGTTTCGAGTCCCAATTGGGGCACACATTTTTACCTGTCCCCGTTGATATATATCAACTCCCGTCAGCAGCTGAAGACTTGTATGAAGTTCACGTGGATGCTACACCATCATTGAAGAGCATTTATTTTTGGATTAATGAATTTAAACGTGATCAGATAAGCACTGAAGCCAAAATGCAATGTGGTCATCTAATTCAGGTCACCAAAAAGGAAAACACTGAAAAATATGTGTTACAGTGATGCAAGACTGCTGCATGACTGAGCGAGTGTGTAATATCCTGCATGGATAATTTGTTACAAAGAAGCCGTGTGTGATGTGAGTGCTGTGATTGCTCACAGTCAACCAAAAGTGCATCCAGCACAACATTTCAACACAATGTCTGGCGATTTTAAGACCTTTTGCACTAATTTGTGACTGGTGATGAAACGTGGATCTATCGCTACCCAACAGATTAAAAATGGCAGTAAAAACATTGGACAAAGTCTGGTGAAAGCGAACCAACAAAGGCAAAGATCATTTTATCAGTTGGTAAGATGTTGACCACAGTTTTTTTTGGGATTTCTGAGAAATAATCCTCATAGATTACTTGGAAAAAGGCAGAACCCTTTCGTGCTTCATTGTTGGATTGTTTGAAACTTCTATTGGCCAGAAAAAGACTAAGGTTGGCACACAAAAACGTGCTCTTTCACCATGTTAATGCAACATCCCACACATTAGCGATAAAAATGATGGAAGTGCATGAATTTGGCACTGAATTGGTTACTCATCCACCGCATTCATCAGACATAGCCCAAAGTGACTTTTTCCTGTTCCCTAACGTGAAACACTGGCTTGCCGTGAAGAAATTTTCACAAATGAAAGTTTGGTGGAATATTTTTCTGATGGGATAAAAAAAGCTGGAGGATCACTAGACGAAGCGTATAACCCTCAAAGGAGACTGATGGGAAGTAAGGTGAATTGTTTACAAAACAAACATTTTATCTTGCTTCTTTCACCAGACTTATCAGACACTCATAGTTGACCCTTGGGACAAAGTCCTTTGCCATACTCTAGACAAGATTCCTTCCCAAGATGCCACAGCCTTTGCTCATCGCCGCAAAGTGGTACCAGACACCCTCCTATCTGCCAAATTGAGGATAACTAAGGGAGGTGACCATCTATGAAGGTGGGGTGAAACAGGTGAAAATCCTCTATGGATGACAGTTACCGATATGACAGGAAATCTCTTCAACAGCCGACTAGTCAAGGCAGTAGTTGCCTCAGGGACTTCTTTTACTGTAATGTCAAATGATTATCATCACCAGCTAAAGAAGACTATTTTCCAAGATAGGAAAAAAATTATGCTGAAGTTCACAAGTGGGAAATACGTTCAGCACACAGGAAGGTTTATAGGAAGAATAACAATAAATGACTGAATGCAGCCCTTCGTTTGTTGTTTTAGCAGACTGCAGTCATAAAGTTATTCTCGGATGGCACTTCTTGTAGGCATCACAAGCAGTCACAGTCTTTGGAAAATCAGAGCTCCAGATTGACAAAGCTATTCCAACAAGCACACAAAATAAAGATTGCTTTTCACAGTCATTTCCCATTGCCGATACTGTTATCCTCCAGCATCAATTAGATGAGTTCCAGTTGTCATTCTAGACTCTCAGCTAAACTGTGAAGCTTTTGCCAGTTGTAAAGAGGTTCTCAGGTTCACAAAATAAGAAAGAAGTGCAAATGGTTCAAATGGCTCTGAGCACTATGGGACTTAACAGCTGTGGTCATCAGTCCCCTAGAACTTAGAACTACTTAAACCTAACTAACCTAAGGACATCACACACATCCATGCCCGAGGCAGGATTCGAACCTGCGACCGTAGCAGTCGCGCGGTTCCGGACTGCGCGCCTAGAACCGCGAGACCACCGCGGCCGGCAAGAAAGAAGTCATTATACCAGTGACAACTGTAAGCACTGTAGGTGTTCAGTGAGAACTTTGGACCAGTAATTCCCATGCACATCCACAACTCATCCCTCATCCCTAAAGGGAACAGCCAAACCAGTCCAGGGCAGACAGCTGAGTGTCACTGATGAAGAACTGTACTCTACTAACATTGCAGACAACATAGTGGATGAAAATACTATTGAACTGACAATAGGAACTGGCCCAACTGAGGAACAATATCAGTGAGTGTTAGCCATTCTGTGCCAATTTTCGGATGATTTAAAATACAGAGTTGAGAAAAGTTCGACCAAGCAGTCTGTGGCAAATCACTATATCAATACTGGGGTTAATCCATCAAGTAGCCTGTACTTGTATAGGGTATTTCTGGTTGATCAACGCATAATTTAGGAGGAAGTGGAAAAGATGCTGCAAGATGACATCATTGAACCTTCAGAGAGACCTTGGTCCTTGTTGAGAAGGATGGGACATACATTCCTGCATCGACTACCGACTTCTGAAAGAAATCACAAAAACGGTCTACCCATTGCTGCACACTGATAGCACCCTATATTACTCGAAAGGATCCTAGTATTTGTCGACAGTGAACAGGCAACCGATAAATCAACTGGGAAAAGATTCCCTTAATGACAGCTATAAATGGAAAGTCAAGTCATTAGGACTGCGTAATGCTCCAGCCACCTTCAAGTATTTTATGGACACCTTGAATGGAAGATTTGTTCTTTTATGGGGATGATGTCATTTTTCGAATACATCTGAAGAAGATCTAAGCTACATGTCTGAAGAAGATCTAAGCCACATGACAACCATTTTAAAATGTGTTCAGATTACAGGCCTCTACCTCAACCTGAAAAAGTTGCTATTTGTCCTCCCAAGAAATAAAATCATAGGGCACGTAATTAAAGGCGATGGAGTCTATCTCACGCCAGAGACAATGAGAGAATTCAGAGATTTTCCAGCTTGTTGGTACATTCATGATCTGAGACATTTACGCAGAATGTGCTTGTACTACTGGAAACTCAAGAAGTACTTCTGTACCATGAAGCATTCCTTTTTCAAAAACTACAGCAGCGAGGTGCCATATTTTCCTGGAAGGAGATGCAAGAAAGATATTTCGTTGTCCTTAATAAGCACTGACATCTTCTCCATTATACAACCTCTCACAATAAAGTTCGGTGAACGAAGTCAGAACAGTAAATCGAGCAACACTGGCGACTCACAACGCTAGATTAGATACTTTTTCGTTCCATAGATCAGTGCTGAGGAGATCCTCGTGGATGTGGAACATGTCAATTTTTTTAAATAAAAAAGCTGAAATAACAATACTAATAGTATGAATATATATACAATACATCATTTGTTTCTATTAAAAAATTCGTCAATGGAGTAGAAGGAGTTGGCCACTAGTAAGTCTTTCAGGCTCCTTTCAAACTGATCTTTATTTGTAACTAAATTTTTTATGTTTGCTGGCAAATTTTTGAAGATGAGTGTTCCTGAGTAGTGGACCCCTTTTTGAACTACAATAAGTGCTTTTAAGTCCTTGTGCAGATCATTTTTGTTCCTGGTATTGTATGTATGAACTGAGCTGTTTGTTGGAAAAAGAGATATATTACTTAGGACAAATTTCATTAAGGAGTAAATATACTGAGAGGCAGTAATTAGTATACCCAGTTCTTTGAAGATGTTTCTACAGGACATCTGTGAATTTACTCCACAAATAATACGTATTACACGCTTTTGGACTCTGAAAACTTTTGTTTGACTTGAAAACTTACCCCAAAATATTATACCATATGACATTATGGAATGCAAGTAGGCAAAGTATGCAAGCTTTTTCATTTTTATGTCGCCTATGTCTGCTAACACTCGAATTGCAAATACGGATTTGTTAAGACGTTTCTGCAGTTCTGTGGTGTGCTCCTGCCAACTGAATTTATTATCAAGTTGTAATTCCAGGAATTTAAGACTGTCAACCTCTTCTATCTGCTCTTCTTCATATTTTATGTATATGCTGGGTGGAAACCTCTTACAGGTTCTGAATTGCATATAGAGAGTCTTTTCGAAGTTTAATGTCAGTGACTTGCCTTTGAACCATTTATTAATATCCATGGAAATATCATTATCAGATCTTTCTAGAACTACACTTGACATACTATTTATTGCAGTACTTGTGTCATCTGCAAACAAAACGAACTCTGCTTCTGGCAATGTAACTGATGAGAGATCATTAATGTACACAAGAAAAAGCAATGGCCCTAAGATGGATCCTTGTGGGACACCACACGTAATTTCTTCCCATTCTGATGATGACTGGTGGCTCAATTCACTAGTCCCTTGCACTGACCCCCTTTGTTTCCTGTTAGCGAGGTATGACTTGAACCATTTTGCAGCACTGCCCATGGCACCATAGAATTCTAATTTATTTAAAAGGATGTTGTGGTTCACACAATCGAATGCCTTTGACAAATCACAGAAAGTACCTGCTGCTTGTAACTTGTTATTTAATGAATTAAGTACATTTTCACTGTAGGTGTAAATAGCCTTCTCGATATCAGAACTCTTCAGAAATCCAAACTGATAATATAATATGTTATTTGTGGTCAGATGGTTGAGAAGCTGCCTGTACATTACTTTTTCTAAAATTTTTGAGAATGCTGGCAAAAGTGAAATCGGTCTGTAGTTTGATGGTATTTCTTTATCTCCTTTCTTGAATAGAGGCTTAAGGGGAGCCGGAGATGCCTATGCTGCCCATGTTAAAATCACTAAGTTTGAGGAACATTTATGAATAAACTACCAAATAGAAAAATTTGAATTTTTTTTTACATATAGAGTGGTTTAGTATTGCAGTTATGACAGAGGGATTTTGGAGTATCTTTTCTAGTTTCCTTCCAATTAGTTTTTTTTATTAATGATCCAAATTTTTTTACAAATAATTGCTTTGTAATTAAACTGGAATGAAACTACTGAACATATTGCCAAATGGCTGTGTTACAATGTAAGTGTGACCACTAGGAGTGCTGTATAAAAATTTCATCTCTCTAGCTTGAGTGGATTTTGAGAAAATGTTCCTTATATTCGAAAAATTCTAATTCATGGGAAATGGCTATCAAAGTTTCTCAATACATTCCTGCACTATAGGATGGATTGTCAGGGTCTTCTTCTTCATCCTCCAAAAGCTTCCTCTTCTGTCTTCTTTTCTGGCCTGTTGTTCCATTATACTTCATACGCCTTTCTCTTCTTTCTGCTCCTCTTATCCTTTCTCTGTCAATATTTCTTAGTGCTCGTACAGTGTTCACCCCAGCTGTAAATCCTAATGCCTTCAGAACTTCACACTTCACACTGTTCCCTTGGTTGAAGGTTGCTATTGCATCATAAATGCCAAAGTGCAGTGTTTTTATGCTTACAAACAACCTTGTAGGAATCACTTTCCAAATCAAACTGTTTATGCTCTCATTAGAATTCTGCATCTTTCCATGTAGACATTTGTGTAACAATTCTGGCTGTGCTAAGTCATGAAAAATTGGTTTTATTGCATTTAGCACAGCTGCTGGCAAACCATGTTTGTGATCATAGTCCTTTTTTGCATTATATTTGCACCAGGAATCTTTTGGGCACAGGATGTGTTGAGGGTATTCATTGGAAGAGGCAGTATGACGGAACAATGCCCACACTGCTTTTCGCATGTCACTAACATTACTAGTATTTTACCTTATAGCATATCCATAGTATCTCTGTAGACATTCAATCACCTCATCAGTAAGCCTGCCTCTCCCTCCTATTGTCTTTCCATCACTGAGCTTACTTGAACCCAAAGTTTGTTTGAGCCTTCGAAGCCGTGCACCCATACGCTTTTGCACATGCCCAATGCATTCCAACTTTTCAACTACAAATTCATTTCCATATGGTTTCAGTTCCTCTATAGCCTTGAAACCTTTGGAGTCACTATCCACAAGGTAGTATTTGTACCTAACGTTGTATCTGGGAACTGAACGTTCCAAAATTTGTTTCACTCCATCCACTTCCATTGCTCCACTTGATCCACTAAAATTTGCCTCACAGGTTCCACTGTGCTCTCCTTTGATTTTATTTTTGCACCTACAATGTTTTGATAATATTGCAACATCTATCACTTTTGCACTATCACCACAAGTAGCAGTTACAACCCCATTCAGGCATTTATGACCCCTCTTTTGCCAGGAACCATCTAATGCCACTACCAAATCCCTAGAACCACCGTTCATTTCTACAGATTCCTCCACTGCTTCCTTCATGGTTTTCAAAGCCACATCTTCAACAGAGGATCCTACCAGTTCACAGTAGTGCCCAAATTTGCTTGGAGGCGATGGCAAGTTCATAATACAACAAAACAGTTTACCAGCAGCAGACCCTTTTCCAATGGATCGAAGACCATACACAAGTCGAACATTCACATCAAACACTCTAGATCGTCCATTTTCACCAAAGAGACTGGCATGTGAATTGTAGAAAGTCACTTGATACTTGCAACATGCACAGATTATCTTCATCTCACAAGCTAAATCAAAGTGCTTTGTTATCTCTAGTCCCACTCCTACACTTGAACACATTTTGCACAGAACACTTTCTTTCAGCACAGAAGATAATAATACAATATTCAGTACTTCGTTAATATCATCACTGTCACTAACATATTCACGAAATCTGTCACATCCACCAGTCAGCTTCTTGCTAGAAGATGTCACAGGGCTATGTCCGGCCATGTTTTGCTTACCAGAAGAACGCACTGTTTCAGTAATTGTAGTATCGCAACTTGGTATTAGTGTTAATTTTCTTTTCCCTATGTTCTTCCTCTTCTTATATACATGGTTACTAAAACGTGGCATCGTAACCAGAACAACGCTTTACACAAGAAGTATAATACTACCAACAACAGGCGCAACACTGAACTAATTCGAAACGGTAAACAGCAAAGAGACGATGTTCCGCGCTCTTAGCGCTTCATTTATCACAGAAAACAATGTAGCCAACCCTTGCACACTCGCTGTATGCGTAACATAAGGCGCTGTTTGCGTAACAGGCCGAGAAAATCTCAAGCAGTTCGCCAGGAAGTCACGAGAGGGTGTTAGATGCATTCAGCGGCCGCCCATTTCCTCTGCAGGCGTGGGGGAAAATGGTTATAACTCCACTTCTAGGGCGAGTAGAACAATAATTCAAAGCTTACATTAAAGAGGAATGTTCCAATTAATTTTCGGTATAAAAAAAAATCGTAATTTTTTATATTTGACCACCTCCGGCTCCCCTTAACATCTGCATATTTTAGCCAGTCAGGAAATGTCCAGTTATAATTGACTGGTTACACAAGTAACTCAGAATTGTGCTAAACTCACAAGAACATGCCTTAATTAACTTTCTTGATATTTCATCGTAACCACTAGAATGCTTTGTTTTTAAAGATTTTACTACGGAAGTTATTTCTTTTGGTGAAGTTAGCGATATATTCATGTACCTCAAGCTATTTGTAAACGTTAGTTTCAGATATTCAAGGGCATTATTTACTGATCCTGACAATCCCATTCTATCAGTAACAGATATAAAGTACTTGTTAAATAAATTTGCCACACTATGCCCATCAGTTACTAATGTGTCATCTACCCTTAGTGCTATTTGCTCCTGTTCCTTTCTGGTTCTACCAGTCTTCCTCTTTCACTATATCCCATATTGTTTTTATTTTGTTCCCTGACATTGCTATCTTATTCTCATAGTGCATTTGTTTAGATGTGTGAATTACTTTTTTAAATATTTTACAGTATTCCTTGAATTTAGCTAAATCATCAGCATTGGAGCTATTCTTGGTCGACAGATACGTTTTCCTTTTTCTCTTACAGGAAATCTTTATTCCTTGTGTAATCCATGGTTTTATTATAGACTTCTATTTAATTTGAGTAACATTTACAGGAAAACAGTTTTCAAACATGGTACTGACATTGTTCATGAATGTGTTATATTTTTCATTCATGTCATGAGCACTATAAACATCTTTCCAGTTTATATCTTTGAGCAGTTTTCTAAAACACTCAATTTTTGGTTGATTGACTACTCTCCTGTACTCAGATTTAGCAGTCTTGACAATCTGCTTAGAATTTACATCTAAACAAGGAGCTGCATGTCATGATCTGATAGTCCATTTATAACAGGTTTTATGATATGATTTTGTTCCTTTGATTTGTCTATAAAAATGTTATCAATGGCTGTCCTTGAGGATTTAGTGATCCTAGTTGGAAAGTTTACAGTGTGAGTTAGATTGAAAGACAACATTACTAACTGCAGTAAATGTTTACTGGAAGATTGCAGTAGAAAATCTGTATTAAAGTCACCAGCAATCAAAATTTCTTTGTTTCTTCCTGTCAAATAACCCAAAAGAGCTTCTAGTGATTTATGAATAGATTATACTTTCCTGTAGGTGCTCAGTAAATAGTTACTAGTATATAGGATCTGTTATGGAACTCTACTTCTGTTGCACATGCTTCTAGATGCTGCTATGAACAGAATTTATTAATGTCAATGTTCTTGAATTTACGGCAGTTTTTAACAAATGTAGCAACTCCTCCTCCATCCATATCTACTCTGCAGAAGTAGGAAGCTAGCTTAAATCCTGAAATGTCTAACATATCTATTACCAGCGACCACTTGTTGTTCAGAGAGGCAGATTATGTCAATTTGGTTAGATGAATTCATTTCATACAAATGAGTAGTTCATCAACTTTATTTCTGAGTCCCGGAATGTTCTGGTGTAATAAAGATAACTGATACTGCATACTAATGGGATTATAACTGCTTTGGCGAAGATGATTGTTTAAAGGGAGGCTGTATGCTAAAATCTGATTCCTGTTCATCTGTTTTCGCAAACAGTGCGTCTGCCAATCTCTCTTAAAACTCGTTTTCTTTCCCCCTTCCGTATCCTAAAAAAGGCATCCCTCTGACACCTGTGACCACTGGTATTTTACCACTTGTGAGAGTGTCCCCCCTTAAGTTTTCTGCAATCAACCCAGACAGTTTTCCCTTCCCTGTCCTATTGAGGTGAAGGCCATGCCTAGTGTAGTCTCACCTATTGATAGCATCCACAGCAATCAAACCAATATCGGACCCTATATCCGTCCTAAGCAGCCACTCCAATTCCAAGTTCACCCTCCCTATGGAAGAGTTCAAATGAGGCCGATCATGGCGTCTTAACACAGACACAAATCCCAGACTCGTATGCTTTGTTGCTGATGCTATCTTCACCAGGTCACTCTCTATGGAATATTCAGAGTCTCTGTCAATGTTATTTCCTAGACCACCCACTATAACCACGGCATCCTCCTTTGTGAAATCCCTGCATAAAGAACTTACATCCTCTGTTACCTGACCCAGATCTGCACTAAGCTTGAAAAAGTTTGTGACCTGGTACTCTGGACCTAGATTTTCCTGCAGTAGTTGGCCAACACCTCTACCATGGGAACTACCTAACAACAGAACTTTCTTCCTTTTTACAAATTTCCCTACCTTTTCAAGTCCTTGAAAGCTTGTTGTGCCCTTTCTACAGCTTCAGCTACATGAGGCTCATCCGATTCTGACTGAGGCAACAGGCCAAATCTCCGAAACATTTCCAATGTTGATGCTATAGCACATTATAAGAAATACTGCAAAATATTAAAGACTGTAATACGGATGTCAAAGCAAATATATTACAAGGAAAAGATAGTCATATCAGATAACAAAATAAAGACAATATGGGATATAGTGAAGGAGGAGACCGGTAGAACCAGGCATGAAGAGGAACAAATAGCATTAAGAGTAAATGATACATTGGTGACAGATGTGTATAGTGTTGCAGAACTTTTTAACAAACATTTTATAACTGTTACTGACAAGATGGGGTTGTCAGGTTCGGTAGATGCTGCTATGGATTACCTTAGACCAGACATTTCAAGTAACTTCCTTAATATGAATTTGACCCTCACTACCCCAACAGAAATAATGTCCATCATAAAATCTTTAAAATCAAAAACATCTAGTGGGTATGATGAAATATCAACAAAGTTAATTAAAGAATGTGATTCTGAGCTAAGTAACATATTAAGCTATCTGTGTAACCAGTCGTTTATTAGTGGAATATTTCCTGAATGGCTGAAATATGCTGAAGTTAAGCCACTGTTTAAGAAGGGAGATAAAGAAATAGCATCAAATTTCCGTCCAATTTCACTGTTGCCAGCATTCTCAAAAATTTTCGAAAAAGTAATGTACAGTCGTCTTTATAACCATCTTATCTCAAATAACATACTGTCAAAGTCACAGTTTGGATTTCTAAAAGGTTCTGATATTGAGAAGGCTATCTACACTTACAGTGAAAATGTGCTTAATTCATTAGACAAAAAATTGCAGGCAACTGGTATATTTTGTGATCTGTCAAAGGCATTTGACTGTGTAAATCACAATATCCTTTTAAGTAAACTAGAATATTATAGTATAACAGGAAATGCTGCAAAATGGTTCAAATCTTATATCTCTGGCAGGAAACAAAGGGTGTTATTAGGAAAGAGACATATATCAAGCTATCAGGCCTCATCCAACTGGGAACTAATTACATGTGGGGTCCCACAAGGTTCCATTTTGGGGCCGTTACTATTTCTTGTGTATATCAATGACCTTTCATCAGTAACATTACCAGATGCCAAGTTTGTTTTGTTTGCCGATGACACAAACATTGCAATAAATAGCAAGTCAAATGTAGTCTTAGAAAGATCAGCCAATAAAATATTTGTGGGCATTAATCACTGGTTCCTAGCCAATTCTTTGTCACTAAACTTTGAAAAAACACACTACATGCAGTTCAGAACTTGTAAGGGGTGTCCCAAGAGTATATGTCTAACATACGATGACAAGAAGATAGAAGAAGTGGACAGTGTTAAATTCTTGGGATTACAGCTTGATAATAAATTCAACTGGGAGGAGCACACCACAGAACTGCTGAAGCGTCTTAACAAATCTCTGTTTGCAATGCGAATTTTGTCAGACATAGGGGATATAAAAATGAAAAAGCTGGCATACTATGCTTACTTTCATTCCATAATGTCATATGGGATTATTTTTTGGGGTAATTCATCAAGCCAAGCTAAAGTTCTCCGGGCACAAAAACGTGCAGTGAGAGTTATATGTGGTGTGAACTCAAGAACATCCTGCAGAAGCCTGTTTAGGGAACTAGGGATACTAACTACTGCTTCCCAATATATTTATTCCTTAATGAAATTTGTCATTAAAAATATATCACTTTTTCAAACCAACAGCTCAATTCATGGAATCAATACTAGAAATAAGAATAATCTTCACAAGGATTTAAAGTCACTTAGTCTTGTACAAAAAGGTGTGCATTATTCAGGAACACACATTTTCAATAACTTGCCAGCAGCCATAAAAATCTTAACAACCAATGAAATTCAGTTTAAGAGAAGCCTAAAGGATTTATTGGTGGCCAACTCCTTCTACTCCATTGATGAATTTCTTAGTAAAACCAACTGATTTGTATATAAGTACAACATAACTTCTGCACAATTTCAGTGCAGTAATGTGTTCATTGAAAATTTGTGTGTGTGTGTGTGTGTGTGTGTGTGTGTGTTAGTATAATCTAACTTCTGCGCCATTTCAGTGCAGTAATGTGTTCATTGTAAATAAGTATTGCAGTAGTTATATTACCTTATAAAGAAATAAAAAACTTTTTTATTTTAAATTCAGTGCATTAGTATTTGTAAAATTACTCTTAGTGTTCATTAAAAAATGACGATCATTCCACTTGGGACCTGTGGAATGGTACATTAGCTTATTTGTTTTAATTGTAAATATTTGTCATGTATTGTTGTTTTTCTGACATGTTCCACATCCTGGAGGACCTCCTCACTACGGATCAATTGGAATGAAAGTAAATCTAATCTAATCTAATCTAATCTATTTTCAAGACTTATGACAAAGCTGTCTGATGCTCTCCTTTGCCTGTTCCCCCTATTACCTGTTGCCACTTCCTACCTCTGTTCACCCTTCTCCCTCTTTAACCTGTCCAGATCCTCCCTTGCCTTGTCTAGGTCAGCTTGAAAAGCCGCAATTTTATCTTCATGTTCCAGTATTTTCCTATCTCTACTGCAGATCCTACAATACCACTGGTGAGCCTCATTTATGTACCCATTTCCCACGCCACTACATTCGCCCCAATGAAAGAAACTACAGCACCCATCACACCATACCCCGGAACTAACGATCCTACAGCATGTTACACACTTCTCACTCATGGTAAAAACAGAAATCGTATAAACAGATTTAAGTACTAACTAAAACGTAAACAAAGGACCCTAGAAACTGTTCACGCAGATATAGAAAGAGTACTGAATAAAAGAACTGGTGATTGCATATAAGTTTAAGTCACTGTTTACTTACGATACGCGCGCTTGAAATTAAGCCTAAAATCCGTGCTATAGGCGCGAGAAGGAAAATAAACTTCTTACCCCGTTTAATCTTCTTTAACACTTCACTAACACTTCCACTAATGTAACAACACTTATATTATATTTATACCGACTGGAAACGTTTACCTATAAGTTTAATTCACTGCTTACTTACGATTCGCGTGCGTGAAATTAGGCCTAGGATTGGTGCTACAGGCGCGAGAAGAAAAATACGCTTCTTACCCTGTTTAATCTTATTTTTTACTTCACTAACACTTCCATTAATTTAACAGCACTTATATTTATAACACCTGTACACGTTTAAAAATAGCTTAATAACAACGCTTTTTATAATTATTTAGTGCAGCAAATACTCGAAGAGTCCGCGTCGGCGCAGTGTTGCCAACTGCACCTGCGCAGCGGCCAATATTGACAACGTGTCCCCACCGTAGTTCAGTAATCAGTTGAGCATCGTGTGTGTCCTGTGTTAGACCTGTTGGACGAAGTGCTTCTTTAGTGTTTTGGTTCTGAACTGAGAACGGGACAATGAACGAGCAAAGGATCAATTTAAAGTTTTGTTTTCAGCTTGGCAAGACACCGAAAGAAACGCATCCAATGCTGGTACGTGCTTATGGAGATAAAGCACTGTCCATGAAGTGTGTGTAAAGCCGCGTACACACTGCCACTGAAAACATGTTTCCGTTGGAAACATTGTTTACTGCGATGTTTCCGACTTTGTTTCTGGTCTCTGTTTCCGTCCACACTGGCGGCAAACATTTCTCGTTGTGTGTTCACGCCGTCTGCAGTGCCCCTTGTGTTATTGTGTTCGTATCGTCTGCTGCTGCGTTATGTCTGGTGTCGAAGAAACAATAATGATATGTGGAGCTGCATTATTAATACTAGAAGGTTTACACAAACAAAATGAAAGGCGTCCTCTTCGTTGGTGGAGAAAAACATTCTATAGAAGAACTGGCGGAAATAACCTATTACGTGAGCTGAGTATGGAAGACGGCTCTGGCTTCCGCAACTTCACTCGGATCTCACCTACCGATTTTGAATATCTGGCAAATATGATATCACCATTTGTTTAAAAAAAAGACACGAATTTCAGGAAAACTATTTCAGTCAACCAAAGGCTTGCAGTTACTCTTCGTTTCCTGGCAACAGGAGATTCATTTCAGAGCCTTGCGTATTTATTTCGCATTTCGAAACAAGCAATATCTCAAATAGTACCTGACGTATGTGGAGCTCTGGTGGAAGTACTGGAGGATTATGTAAAGGTAAGTAAATGAAAAACATCGTTAAATAAGCACATTTTCGAAGTGTTATTATTTCTCAATTACATTACATATCTCATCAAACACAACTTCTTCAATTGCGTTGTCACTGTCTTCATAACTCGTAAATGTAACAGGGGAATTATTACTAGATGATGATGATGATGGCCCTGCCACATTCATACCCCTTGTCGACTGCTCACTTTCCAAATACGCTACATGCTGTTTCATTAATACATCATTAAGCAAAGCCATTGTTTTTGCTCGTTCTAACTCTGGCAATTTCCGTAAAACTGATGCCACATACTGCCCATACGCACTGCATTCATCGTTCTTGTTCTCTTCTTGTTTTTGCAGCACTTTGGTTAACAATTGAGACACAATATTTTAGGGTTACTGCATGTCTTTTTTCCTCGCCCATCCTTCTAATTTTTGGTGGTGGAGGACTGGAACGTCCAGCTGCAACCTCTTCATCCTCATTTGTGCCCTCTGGCGAATGTACGAAAACCTGAAATCAAATTTCTTCCTGTCAGATACCTGCGACTGAAAACGACTGGAGTGAAACAGCATGTTTATTCTCACAGATTCTTCAGTTCCCCCGTTGTGTCGGAGCAATTGACGGGAAACATATTGTGCTACAGTGCCCTGTTGGTAGTGGAAGTCAATATTATAATTATAAAGGTTCATTCAGCATTGTGCTGCTCGCTGTCGTAGATGCCAGCTACAACTCTTTGTACGCAGATATTGGCTGCCAAGGCAGAATATCAGATGGTGGTGCGTTCAGAAACGCGAGAATAAATGAGTTAATTAACAAAAAGAAACTTATCTTGCCACAAGCTGAATGCTTGTTTTTGTAGCAGACGATGCTTTTCCCTTACAGGAAAACATTATGAAACCCTACCCGGGAAAACATGTTAAAGGTTCAAAAGAGAGAGAGTGTGTGTCGTCAACTGTTAAGTGGTGTTGTGTTTACTGTAGTGTCGTTTTAGCTTTATTCTTCTAAAATAATGGAGTGGTCAAGGCAACAAATTGTTGATTTAAATGCCGTGTACCAGGGGGAAGATTGCTTATGGAACGTCCGGAGCAAGGAATGTAAAAAAATGTTAAGAAACACGATGCACTTGCGAAAATTGCAGCAGCTTTTGGCACGGACAAGGGAAGTGTAGAGTAAAAGATACGATCGCTCGTGGTTGCTTACCGGCGCGAGAAAAGAAAAATTATTTCCAGCAGACCATCTGGTAGTGGTGCAGACACTGCATATGACTCCAACTGGTTCGGCTATCGGTTGCTGCTGTTCTTGGACGATGTACGTGAGCCGAAAGAGACAACAGATACTGTAGAAAATGAAGTACAAAAATTATGCTTGTTTGTCTTTATTTGTATTTTATAGTACACAGTCACATTCACCCATAGTTATTTTGCCACGGTACACTTCCTTGTGGGCTTAAAAAATAATTAGAAAATTCGTCTCGAACTTGTTTATTCGTGGAAGCAGCTTTCCTTGGTATATTCTGTGCTGAAAGAAAACTGATGCAGTGTCATCTCGTCTCCATGTGCCTGGAATCATCTCACCTGTTTGTAAATCGTAGGAATCAAAGCTTCGATGTGGGGTGTACTGGTTCCTTGCCTCAGCATTTCGCCTTAAAAAATTATGGAGACATACAGCTGTAAGTGTGACAGTTTTTGCCTTTTCCGGTTGTAGCAACATAGGTTTTCTAAACACACGAAAAACTGAAGCCATAATGCCGAAAGTGTTCTCAACAACCACTCTGGCCCTTGAAAGTCTGTAATTAAAAACTCTCTCTCTTTTGAACCTTTAACATGATTTCCCGGGTAGGGTTTCATAATGCTTTCCTATAAGGGAAAAGCATTGTCTGCTACAAAAACATATGGTAGGGCCTTGGTGCCACCTGGTAATCATTCAGCTTGTGGCAAGTTAAGTTTCTTTTTGTTAATTAACTAATCTATGCTCGCATTTTTGAATGCACCACCATCTGATATTCTGCCTTGGCAGTCAATATCTGCGTACAAAAAGTTGTAGCTGGCATTGACGACAGCGAGCAGCACAATGCTGAATGAAACTTTATAATTATAATATTCACTTCCACCACCAACAGGGCACTGTAGCACGAAATGTTTCCCGTAAATTGCTCTGACACAATGGGGGAACTGAAGAATCTGTGAGAACAAACATGCTGTTTCACGCCAGTCGTTTTCAGTCGCAGGTATCTGAAAGAAAGAAATTTGATTTCAGGTATCGTACATTCGCCAGAGGGCACAAATGAGGATGAAGAGGATGCGGCTGGACCTTCCAGTCCTCCATCACGAAAAATTAGAAGGATGGGCGAGAAAAAAGATATGCAGCAACCCTACAAGATTGCGTCTCAATTATTAACTAAAGTGCTGCAAAAAGAAGAAGAGAACAAGAACGATGAATGTAGTACATATGGGCAGTATGTGGCATCAGTTTTACGGAAATTGCCAGAGTTAGAACGAGCAAAAACAATGGCTTTGCTTAATGATGTATTAATGAAACAGCATGTAGCGTGTTTGGAAAGTGAGCAGTCGACAAGGGGTATGAATGTGGCAGGGCCATCATCATCATCAAGTAATAATTCTCTGCTACATTTACGAGTTATGAAGACAGTGACAACGCAATTGAAGAAGTTGTGTTTGATGAGATATGTAATGTAATTGAGAAATAATAACACTTCGAAAATGTGCTTATTTAACGATGTTTTTCATTTACTTAACTTTACATAATCCTTCAATACTTCCACCAGAGCTCCACATACTTCTGGTGCTATTTGAGATATTGCTTGTTTCGAAATGCGAAATAAATACGCAAGGCTCTGAAATTAATCTCCTGTTGCCAGGAAACGAAGAGTAACTGCAAGCCTTTGGTTGACTGAAATAGTTTTCCTGAAATTCGTGTCTTTTTTTTAAACAAATGGTGATATCATATTTGCCAGATATTCAAAATCGGTAGGTGAGATCCGAGTGAAGTTGTGGAAGCCAGAGCCGTCTTCCATACTCAGCTCACGTTGCAGGTTATTTCTGCCAGTTCTTCTATAGAATGTTTTTCTCCACCAACGATGAGGGCGCCTTTCATTTTCTTTGTGTGAACCTTCTAGTATTAATAATGCAGCACCACATATCATTATTGTTTCTTCGACACCAGACATAACGCAGCTGCAGACGATACAAACACAATAACACAAGGAGCACTGCAGACGGCATGAACACACAACGAGAAATGTTTGCCGCCAATGTGGACGGAAACAGAGACCAGAAACAAAGTCAGAAACATTTGCGAAACATCGCAGAAAACAATGTTTCCAACAGAAACATGTTTCCAGTGGCAGTGTGTACGCGGCTTAAGAGTGGTTTGCCTGTTTTTGAGGAGGCTGGCAACTTCAGTGACGAAAACATTGAGAAAAAGAGGACATTAATTACAAACGACTGTCGATTGACTGTGTTCATGACAGCGGATGAACTGCACATGAACTGTGAATCGATGCAAGAAATCCTTCTCCAGGAGTTAGGGAAGAGGAAACTGTGTTGTTGTCTTGTGGCACATCACTTGACTGACGATCAGATGCAGGCACCTTTAAAGGCTTCACAGGATTTTGTCAAAACGGTGGATGCGCCACCCAATGTCTTGAGGGTGAACCTGGTGTCTCCGGTACGACCCTGAAACGAAATAGCAAAGCATGGAATGGTGTTCTGCGACATCAGCTCATCATAAAAAGGGCAGAGCAGAAAAATCACGTATCAAAACGATGCTCATCACCTTTTTCGATAGTCAAGGCATTATCCACAAGGCATTTCTACCTGAGGGAACGACTTTGAACGCTGCGTGGTACGTTGAAATTTTGACCAGTTTCATGTAACATCTATGCAGGGTACGACCGCAGTACACACAGCCAATATCGTCAAACAGTTCCTGGCAAAAAAGGGGGTGGTGCAACTTGAACATCCACCATACCCGTCGGATCTCAATCCTCCAGACTTCTTCCTATTCCCTCGACTCAAACTCGCTTTGAGAGGAAAGAGATAAAGGAAGACTTCATGCCAAGCTTGCAAGACATGTATTGCAGACCTCAGCGGTGCATAGTTTTGGGGGTAACTATTTCGAAGGATGGTAAGGTAACTGTAGTTCATAGTTCATCTATATTGATGTTACAGGACTATTCGCTGAACTTTATTGTCAGAGCTTGTATGATGAGAATACAAGACTAAATTTCACACCAACACTAATGATTATGGGACAAGAGCAGTTCTAGCGTCAATTCAGGAATGTGCTGAAAAGATAATAACTTACGCTTCCAGAGTACTCTCCAACTCCAAGATGAAGTACTCGGCAGCTAAGAAAGAGTGCCTTGCTGTTATTCGTGCCATTTTTATTTGACAAAAAAAATCACATTTGTGATGGAACATTATTATCTATACTGGCTGACAAAGCTGAAGTATCTGTCACATTAGATGATGAGTTGGGCACTTAAATTTCAGGAGTATGAAATAACTGTGATATACAGAAGTAGGCACAAACATAAGGATGTCACTGCCTTTCAACGAATCCTTTGATGGAACGCAGCAGTGTGGATGAGATTTTATTTCAATACTGTATTAAATGGCACTGCTGCTGAACAGAGATTATATCTAACACTGCTGAAAACCCTAGGTGCCTTAAAGGAGGAGGAATAGAGTGAAGAAGAATTTCAATTAATAAATGGAACATTGCTTATGAGGAACTATGATCCGATAGGATAGGAATCATTGCTCATAATCACAGATCGTCTAGTGCCAGCAGTTCTGAAGTATTTCCATGATGCCCACCAACTAGTCACCTTGAATCAGGGCCGGTGCAAGGCACATGCGAAATGTTCGGCCGCACGGGGCGGCACTTTCCGAGGGGCGGCAAATCTGCCGCCCCCCTTTTTTTTAGGGACTAATTTCTTCCTTGCCACTGTGGCAGCACCGTCGTGTTTACGCCGGAGGAACAGAGAGGGGGAAGCAGTCTGGCGTACATGCCAGTATTCTTATGAGTCGAGCGCTGCCAGTCTGTTATGCGCTGTGCGTTTACTCACAACTAATTTTGCAGAAGACGAAATTTAATTTGGAAATTCGAATGTGAAGTTCGATACTGTGGTTACATGTTAAGCATGAAGCAATTATGCTAAGCCCTTCAATGGCAGTTTCCGAGTGTTTTATTCTTCCCGCATTACCGGTATGAAAAAAAGGTTGAACATTACTGCAATCAAACATGTCCAACACCTACAATAGCTAGAAGTATTCATAATGGGTAAATACGCTGTGAGTAATTACAAGGAATAAAGACATTGCTAATAAGCCTGGCATAAGTTGGGTTTCGACGTATTTTTGATAATTTTTGCTATCCGTTTCTTAGTGATAGTCAGACGTTTTGGTTTTTGAGCTATGAAACACCTGTCTCCGCCTGCATGAACAATAATTAAACTCTGACCAGCACTTTTGTATGACAATACTACTCACACACTATCACTTTGCCCACATTCATTTACTGCATAATGCGTGTGAATCCATGTTTCATCTTAGTAAACTACTGGTCGCTTTAATTTTGATGAAAACCTGAGAAAGTATGGTCTTTTAGCAACAATGCCCTCTCGTCCGCACAAAACAAAATGGTTCAAATGGCTCTGAGCACTATGGGACTTAACATCTGAGGTCATCAATCCCCTAGAACTTAGAACTACTTAAACCTAACTAACCTAAGGACATCACACACATCCATGCCCGAGGCAAGATTCAAACCTGTGACCGTTGCGGTCGCGTGATATCAGACTGAAGCGCCTAGAACCGCTCAGCCACAACGGTAGGCCCACAACACAAAACGTTAATTTTGACACCTCCTAAAACGAAAATCCATAGACAGAACATTGCTTGTAAATGTTTCCTTGCTAGCTTTGAAGCTCATTTCTGTTTGACAAAAGTTGTGCAGTTCGTATTTCTTTCTATTGTTCGTAATGCTGTGGAAATTGCTGCCTGATAATACGTTTATCCATATCATCGGTCACATACTTATTGTGAGCTTCTTGCTCCTTCTTCTTGGGCGCTAGTTTAACCGTAGCCTCGCTGTACCTCGTCATGTGACCTAGTTCCTGGCACTGCCGCGTCACCACTTCTCCTTTCCAGTCAATAGGTATTGTCAGGTTCTCTACAATGAAAACTACAGAATTCGTTTCGATAGTTGGCCGAGGGAGTCAAGATTGGTCAGAAGCACTTTCATTGCGTTTCGTAAGAACAGAAGAAATAGTGCGTCCGAATTTCTTGCAACTTGGGATGTAATAAGTAAGTACTTTTCATGTTGTTGTTGTGGTCTTCAGTCCTGAGACTGGTTTGATGCAGCTCTCCATGCTACTCTATCCTGTGCAAGCTTCTTCATCTCCCAGTACCTACTGCAACCTACATCCTTCTGAATCTGCTTAGTGTATTGATCTCTTGGTCTCCCTCTACGATTTTTACCCTCCACGCTGCCCTCCAATGCTAAATTTGTGATCCCTTGATGCCTCAAAACATGTCCTACCAACCGATCCCTTCTTCTAGTCAAGTTGTGCCACAAACTTCTCTTCTCCCCAATCCTATTCAATACCTCCTCATTAGTTACGTGATCTACCCACCTTATCTTCAGCATTCTTCTGTAGCACCACATTTCGAAAGCTTCTATTCTCTTCTTGTCCAAACTGGTTATCGTCCATGTTTCACTTCCATACATGGCTACACTCCATACAAATACTTTCAGAAACGACTTCCTGACACTTAAATCTACTCGATGTTAACAAATTTCTCTTCTTCAGAAACGATTTCCTTGCCATTGCCAGTCCACATTTTATATCCTCTCTACTTCGACCATCATCAGTTATTTTGCTCTCTAAATAGCAAAACTCCTTTACTACTTTAAGTGTCTCATTTCCTAATCTAATCCCCTCAGTATCACCCGATTTAATTTGACTACATTCCATTATCCTCGTTTTGCTTTTGTTGATGTTCATTTTATATCCTCCTTTCAAGACACTGTCCATTCCGTTCAACTGCTCTTCCAAGTCCTTTGCTGTCTCTGACAGAATTACAATGTCATCGGCGAACCACAAAGTTTTTATTTCTTCTCCATGAATTTTAATACCTACTCCGAATTTTTCTTTTGTTTCCTTTACTGCTTGCTCAATATACAGATTGAATAACATCGGGGAGAGGCTACAACCCTGTCTCACTCCTTTCCCAACCACTGCTTCCCTTTCATGCCCGTCAACTCTTATAACTGCCATCTGGTTTCTGTACAAATTGTAAATAGCCTTTCGCTCCTTGTATTTTACCGCTGCCACCTTCAGAATTTGAAAGAGAGTATTCCAGTTAACGTTGTCAAAAGCTTTCTCTAAGTCTACAAATGCTAGAAACGTAGGTTTGCCTTTCCTTAATCTTTCTTCTAAGATAAGTCGTAAGGTTAGTATTGCCTCACGTGATCCAACATTTCTATGGAATCCAAACTGATCTTCCCCGAGGTCCGCTTCTACCAGTTTTTCCATCCGTCTGTAAAGAATTCGCGTTAGTATTTTGCAGCTGTGACTTATCAAACTGATAGTTCGGTAATTTTCACATCTGTCAACACCTGCTTTCTTTGAGATTGGAATTATTATATTCTTCTTGAAGTCTGTGGGTATTTCGCCTGTCTCATACATCTTGCTCACCAGATGGTAGAGTTTTGTCATGACTGGCTCTCCCAGGGCCATCAGTAGTTCTAATGGAATGTTGTCTACTCCCGGGGCCTTGTTTTGACTCAGGTCTTTCAGTGCTCTGTCAAACTCTTCACACAGAATCTTATCTCCCATTTCATCTTCATCTACATCCTCTTCCATTTCCATAATATTGTCCTCAAGTACATCGCCCTTGTATAAACCCTCTATATACTCCTTCCACCTTTCTGCCTTCCCTTCTTTGCTTAGAACTGGGTTGCCATCTGAGCTCTTGATATTCATACAAGTGGTTCTCTTCCCTCCGAAGGTCTCTTTAATTTTCCTGTAGGCAGTATCTATCTTACCCCTAGTGAGACAAGCCTCTACATCCTTACATTTGTCCTCTAGCCATTCCTGCTTAGCCATTTTGCACTTCCTGTCGATCTCATTTTTGAGACGTTTGTATTCCTTTTTGCCTGCTTCATTTACTGCATTTTTATATTTTCTCCTTTCATCAGTTAAATTCAATATTTCTTCTGTTACCCAAGGATTTCTATTAGCCCTCGTCTTTTTACCTACTTGATCCTCTGCTGCCTTCACTACTTCATCCCTCAGAGCTACCCATTCTTCTTCTAGTGTATTTCTTTCCCCCATTCCTGTCAATTGTTCCCTTATGCTCTCCCTGAAACTCTCTACAACCTCTGGTTCTTTCAGTTTATCCAGGTCCCATCTCCTTAAATTCCCACCTTTTTGCGGTTTCTTCAGTTTCAATCTGCAGTTCATAACCAATGGATTGTGGTCAGAATCCACATCTGCCCCTGGAAATGTCTTACAATTTAAAACCTGGTTCCTAAATCTCTGTCTTACCATTATATAATCTATCTGATACCTTTTAGTATCTCCAGGATTCTTCCAGGTATACAACCTTCTTTTATGATTCTTGAACCAAGTGTTAGCTATGATTAAGTTATGCTCTGTGCAAAACTCTACAAGGCGGCTTCCTCTTTCATTTCTTCCCCCCAATCCATATTCACCTACTATGTTTCCTTCTCTCCCTTTTCCTACTGACGAATTCCAGTCACTCATGACTATTAAATTTTCGTCTCCCTTCACTACCTGAATAATTTCTTTTTACTTTTCATATAAAGTACAATTAGAATTGCGCATGCACGTTACTAATAAGTTAGAATTTTTCTGCTTCAAGATAGCAGAATAGGACAATTTATTTTTCTTATGATCTGTTACTTCATTTCAAGCTAAAGAGAGAACGACCTAGCAGCGGCGAGGGTGGAAAAATAGATCCTGAAAGTACAGAAACTAGTGGAGCTACTGCAGCTACATCTTTACTTCAGGACATGACCAGAAAGTTAACGAAATACAGTACCGCGACCACCGCATATAGTAGCAATGCTGACGGTGGGCCATCCACAACATGTTCAACAGACCTCATCTGGACTCAAGACCTGCTTTGTGACGAAAGCCCTGATATTGAAACATCAGGCAGAACTGAAATTAGGCGACCCAATTCGGAAAATACTGGAGGAACATCAGCCGAGGTACTTACCACCGGAGAAGGGATTGAAGGCGAGTCTAAACTGGAAAACACAATTGACTCAGATCCCGGAAGATGGCCATAAATTATTACCGACTGCATTTGAACGACTTTGGTCATGCGAGGTCCTCCTGAGTGCATTAAGGAAGCTGAAGAATGTCCTAAAAACGCGGACAACCGGCGTTTCAGCCCTGTGCACTACAGCTATTCTTTGAAGAATTTACAAGAAGCAGATCGACATTGGTTGGTGTACTCAAAGAGCAAGGATGCTGTATTCTGCTTTTGTTGCAAACTTTTTTCGTCATCTACAGTAAAAATTGTAAAGGATGGTATAAGCGACTGGCGGCAGGTTGCTTTATATCTCGAAAGTCATGGGAAGTCTACCGAGCATTTGAATTCACATAAAAAGTGGATCGTGTTTTCTGAGGGACTGAAAAAAGTCACGAACTGTCGACGCCCGTCATCGAAGGCTTCTGAATACTGAAAGCGAACATTAGAAAAATGTTCTTGAGCGCTTAATAGCAATAATTCATTTCCTGGGGCGGAAATGTCTGCCTTTGAGAGGAAGTACAGATACACTCTTTCAGCCTGACAACGGAAACTTCTTGAAACTCGTTGAATTATTCGTAAAGTTCGACACTGTGATGATGGAGCACAAGTACAGAACAAGGCAAGGTGAGAACAAGGGTCATTATTATCTTAGAAAATAAAAACATAATGAAATAATTCATCTTATTGGATCATTTATAACCAACAACATTCTATTAATGATGAAATCTGCAAAGTATTACAGTATAATGACTGCACACCAGATATTTCAAAAGTTGAGCAGATGGCAGTTGTGGTACGATTCGTCCAGGAGACAAGATTCAACGGGGTATACGATGTCCGAATTCGGGAGCATTTCCTGGGATTTCTTCCAGTGCCCGATTCTTCAAGCTCCACATTGACGCAAGTCGTACTCAAGTTCTTGGAAGATAAAAAAATCCTATTGTGTAATATGAGAAAGCAAGGATACAACAATGGAGCAAACATGAAAGGAAAGAAGTCTGGTCTCCAGAAAAGAATTTCAGATATGAACAAGAGAGCATTTTATGTACCATGTAGCAGTCACTCATTGAATCTTGTTGCAAACGATGCCGCTATGTCTTCTAAATATGCTGTGTCCATGTTTTCGACAGTGAAAAGCTTGTATGACTTCTTCTCGTCCTCCGTTCGACGTTGGGATGTCTTGAAGTATCTGCCTAACCTGTCGCTGAAGCCACTGAGCGATACTAGGTGGGAAAGTCGCATCGATGCACTTACTCCCCTGACGTTTCAAATTGGAGGCGTTTATGAAGCACTGGTACAGATATCAGAAGAATTCGATGGCATGACCGCTCACGACGCAATGTTGCGAATCAAATAAAAAATACACCTGTCTCACTTCTCTGGTAATCTGGTACGACATTCTGCTTCACAGTAGTCAGTAAGACCCTCCAGACCATTGACATAAATGTTTCTGAGGCCGTGGAAATGCTTGAGAAAAACGAAAGCATATTTTGAGACATGCAGAACAGAAGAAAAGTTTGTGTCTTTCTTGACGGATTCCAAAGAATTGGCTACAGAATTAGAGCTAGAAGATTTAATGTTGCCACGGATAAGCGTTTCCTGGCGACGAAGCAAGAAGTCAATACACTTTACCTATGAAGGAAGGGATGAGACAATAGATGACTCAACAAAACGTTACAAGATTGAATTCTACTATTATCTTTTAGATATACTAACCACATCTTTGGATGAGAGCTTCAATCAACTGAAATCTCATTATGACTATTTTGATTTTCTCCATGACATCGGCGAGCTGAAGAATGCACCTCCTGACAACTTGGACACAAAGTGAAGAACCTCGCAGCGATTTTGCAAGATCATGAGTCAAGCGACATTGATGCACTGGAGTTGAGGGAAGAACTAAAAGTGCTTTCAACATTGTTGAAACCTGGAATAGGTCCAAAAGAGACTGAAGTTTATAGGAAGACATAATTTTTGCCCTAATGTTAACATTGTTCTGTGAATTCTCCTAACACTCCCAGTTGCAGTTGCAAGTGGAGAGAGGGGTTTCTCAAAACTGAAATTGATAAAGACATACCTCTGATCAACAAAGAGCCAAACACGTTTGAATGATCTCACAACAATATTGATTGAGCACGAGCTTGCAGAGGAGTTAAATTACACAGATCGTGTGAAAGAGTTTGCAAAGCAAAAGCCAGGAAGGTTCAATTTGTCTAGTATTTTTTCAAATTTTTATATTATGATCAATGTCTTGGTTATTTACTGTGTTGCTTCTTATTTTGTTCAACATTAAATAGTTATTGTAAATATTATTGTTCAAACCAAATTATCATTAAATTGTAGATATATTTTGTTTTCCGTTGAATTCATTATCTGTTCACAAACATTGAAAAATGTTCATTTACATTAACTGTAAGTTCATGCCGCGCAGGATTAGCCAAGCGGTCTATGGCGCTGCAGTCATGGACTGTGCGGTTGATCCTGGCGGAGGTTCTAGTCCTCCCTCAGGCATGGGTGTGTGTGTGTGTGTTTGTCCTTAGGATAATTTAGGTTAAGTAGTGTGTAAGCTTAGGGACTGACGACCTTAGCAGGTAAGTCTCATAAGATTTCACACACATTTGAACATTTTTGTAAATTCACAAGGCTTATTAAAATTAGCTATATATGTGGGGTGGGGGGGAGGAGAAGAGAGTAGTAGAGAAGGTGAAAGGACTACAGGAGGCAATGGCACAACAGAAGTAGGGTTTGGTACTGGAGTAGAAATAGGCTAGGGGATAGGCAGGCAGACGTTTTGCATCTAGGTTTATTGCTAGGACAAGAGGCAAACAAATCCTGCATGATTGAAGCCCAATAGTATCAGTCCTTTCCAAAGCCTTGTTAAAGACTTTCTCTTGGTCTCTACAGTGGAAATATGTTTACAACACTAACCCTACCAATCCCAAAACCAATATTGAACCTGAAACTGCTAGTGAGGATTTGGGTGAGCGGAAGGTACCATAATAAGGAAAAAAAAATCTCAAACCTTTATTTCAATTTTTAATTTAGCAGGAATCACAAGCAATAGCAAATATTGTTGAACGTTAAATCATTTACACAAAGTTGAACTAACTTGACCAAGATGTCTTGAAAACTTAAAACCAATAAACATAACATGAAAGACGTTACTTTGAATTCCCGCATGAGGTTGAGTGTAAAAACTGTAAAAGGCTTTCATAATAGCATTTTGGAAGCCAGTTCAGTCTTTGACTCTGTTCATGGGCACAACTGTTCAAATGGTTAAATACAATTCAATAATACAACTAGAACAGAGAAAAGTGTACACTGTACAATGGTTACAAGATACAACTTATTAATGCAAGTAAACATGGTGGGGGAAAATCCGATCACTGAATGAGTCAATTAAAAACATAATGATTACACAAGCAGAAGATTGATTTCATTTTAATGTGTCTCCTCTAATAAAAGTGTGACAAACCAAAACTATTTAAACAACCAGTTTGAACATTAAGTATTCAACCATTCTAGTTCTGTAGCATGTAGCACAAATATTAAATATTTTCGTAATAAGACTAATAAACATTTAACTAATTAGCTAATGCACATAGTTTAGTGTGCAGAATTGTTTTATAAATCTTTTCTTCTTTCATTAGCACAAGAGGGAGTGTGAGGCTACTGACTGTACCATACAGTCACTAGCATAACACTGATAATAAAACATGGGGAGAGAGAGAGGGGGGGGGGAGAGAGAGAGAGAGAGAGAGAGAGAGAGAGAGAGAGAGAGAGAGAGAGAGAGAGAGAGAGAGAGAGGGGGGGGGGGGGAGGGGAAGGAGAAGAAAAAGAAGAAGAAGGAGAAAACCATAACCGTTGTTGAATCTGGCTCAGCTACAGAATTAACCTTTAATTATACCATTAATATGCTGATGTACCTAACAAATGTAACACTCACATTTATGAGTGAACATCTCCAACATGCTTAAATTAGTTCCACAACATGTCCAAATCCAATGGGCAACTTCAGATTGTAAATAATGTGAAATCGCAGCACACAGTGTCTGGTACACCTTGCACTGATGTGAATTTGCTATGCTCTATTAGACTTTGGTCATATCACATACATCATCAAATGATGGCGAATACACAGATAATGTAGTTAGAACAGCTTAACCCTTTGAAGGTAGTAGTCTGCAGAACTTGACCACCAAGTCTGACAGCCTTGTGGTAACTTAAATCAAAATCATCACTGCCTAACTTGCAGACATGTGGTTTAACCATGCCACCACTAAGCACACACTGATGCTCTGAATATCATAATGTCTTCGTAGCGCCATGACACATATGTGGGCACTGCAATGCATGTTGGCCCATGATAATGTGGAGAGATGATCGATCACAATCAATCTATCAGTCTTGAGACAGTACCAAACTGTCTCAGAGCTTTTCCTGACTCTTTTTACTACTCCATCTTACTGTGATTCACTCTCTTCACCAAGCCACCTCCTGTTTACATTCCAAAATTTCCTAACCTGGAATGTTGCCTCTCCATCATTCTCAAATCCCTGAACATGGAAACTAACATCATATCCACAGAAAAAATTGCAATCCACCACCCAAAACTGATTCCTACCTGTTAATTCTACATGCTGACAAAGACACCATCATTGTGGTTTTGAACCACAGGTATTACCTTCCAGAACGACTCCACCAGCTGTCATAATCGTGTACCCTGCCATGGTGGTCCCATTCCAAAAATACAACAGGATCTCCAGCCTCTCCTCAAATTCATAGGTCCATCCCAGAACCTCTCCTTTGAGTCTATCTCCCTCCTCACCCCTACCACTCACCACACTCCTACCTCCTATTTGCTTCCTGAAGTCCATAAACCCAACCACAAAGGATACCCCACCCTGGCCAGTTACTGTCTCCCCAATGAGAGAATCTTTGCTCTCACGGACCGACACCTATAAGCTATCCTATTTTATAGAAGACACCAACCATACCCTCTATAGATTCTTCACATTTTCTGTTCCTTTACCACCCAGTGTTCTGTTTGTCATCGTCGATGCCACCTCCCTCTACACTAAAAACCTCGATGCCCATGGTCTTGCTTCTACTGAAAATTGCCTTTCCCAAGAACCGACTGACTTCAAACCCACTACCTCCTTCCTGGTCACCATGACCAACTGTATCTTCACCTACAGTTACTTACCTTTGTAGGCCTCATCTAAAAACGATTCCATGGTGCAGCAGTGGACACCCAGATTGCATGGGTCATTTAGAGGAATCATTCCTGACCATATAGGATTCCAAGCCCCTCACCTGGTTCATATTCATTGACAATATTCTCATGATATATCTACATTCCTTCACGACCTCAGTTCTTTCTCCTCCATTCACTTTACCTGGTCCTCCTCAGCTCAAGCCACCTTCCTCACTGTTAACTTCTACCTCAAGAATGACTAAATCAGTACCTCCACCCACATGAGGAGGAGGAGGATATTAGTGTTTAACGTCCCGTCGACAACGAGGTCATTAGAGATGGAGCGCAAGCTCGGGTGAGGGAAGGATGGGGAAGGAAATCGGCCGTGCCCTTTCAAAGGAACCATCCCGGCATTTGCCTGAAGCGATTTAGGGAAATCACGGAAAACCTAAATCACGATGGCCGGAGACGGGATTGAACCGTCGTCCTCCCGAATGCGAGTCCAGTGTGCTACCACTGCGCCACCTCGCTCGGTCCACCCACATGAAACCTACCACCACCAACAATGCCTTCACTTTGAAGTTGCCACCAATTCTGTACCAAGAAGCCCCTTCCATACAGTGTAGTATGTCATGTGTCAGTTAGACCGTCAGCGAGAGCGCATCGCTAGCTCCTGCTACTACTAAGGCGAGTACACCGTTTGCTTCTTACATATTTTACAAACAGCAGCGACTTATTTTCAGTTATCTGTGTAATTACTAGTTTATTTTTGTAATTTCTTGCGTGTTCGAGTGCTTACTAGGTAGAACCTTTTATTTCAATAACAGTGTAGTGTACAGTACCGCCATTGCTATCGACCGTTGTATCGACTCTCGTATCGTGCAGGCTTGTATGTTTGGTTAGAGCAGCTCAGTCAGTGTCAGTTAGACCGTCAGCGAGAGCGCATCGCTAGCTCCTGCTACTACTAAGGCGAGTACACCGTTTGCTTCTTACATATTTTACAAACAGCAGCGACTTATTTTCAGTTATCTGTGTAATTACTAGTTTATCTTTGTAATTTCTTGCGTGTTCGAGTGCTTACTAGGTAGAACCTTTTATTTCAATAACAGTGTTTTTGTACTTATTTGCTGCGCTTAGCTTTTAAATAGTTTTTCTGGGAAAACCTAGCGTAGTTTTCGCGTCTCGTATTTCAGTGAGTGTTTCTTGATTATCAGAGTAGCTCATCAGAAGATTATCTTGGGAATTTGTCACCGTATAGAGTAGGGTAAACATAGTCATGTGTAGGGACTGTGGTTGTTGTGAGCGGACGCAAGGAGAATTGGCCACTCTTCGGGGACAGGTGGAGGCTTTGTCTGTTAGGCTCATCGAGCTCGAGGCGCAGGCGTCGGCTCGTAGTGGCGTTGGGGCCACTGTGGTGAGACCTATGCCTACTTCGGTGGCCTTGGAATCACATGGAACCCCTGATGTCGCTGCGTCTTCCGGCAGTGAGCATCTTACCGGTCAGCCATCACTCCAGGGTGAATGGCGGACAGTGGTGGGCTCGCGCGTGCCTGGCCGAAAGGCGAAGGTGGGATCTGGCCGCGTGGCGGCTGCCTTACCCCTTTCCAACAGGTACGGGGTGCTTCCTAGTGGTGATGACATCGTTTCCGAGCCACCACAGGATGCCTCGCCTGTTGGGCCAGTGGCCGATTCTCCGGCAAGGTCCCGACAGTCACAGAGGGCGGGCCTATTAGTTATAGGGAGCTCCAACGTTAGGCGGGTTATGGAGCCCCTCAGGAAAATAGCGGGTAGGTCGGGGAAGAATGCCAGTGTGCACTCGGTGTGCTTGCCGGGGGGTCTCGTCCGTAATGTGGAGGAGGCCCTTCCGGCAGCTATTGAACGCACTGGGTGTGACCGGCTGCAGATAGTAGCACATGTCGGAACGAATGACGCCTGCCGCTTGGGTTCTGAGGCCATCCTTGGTTCCTTCCGGCGGCTGGCTGATTTGGTGAAGACAACCAGCATCGCACGCGGAGTGCAAGCTGAGCTTAATATCTGCAGCATAGTGCCCAGAGTCGATCGCGGTCCTCTGGTTTGGAGCCGTGTGGAGGGTCTAAACCAGAGGCTCAGACGACTCTGCGACTATAATGGTTGCAAATTCATCGACCTCCGTTATTGGGTGGAGAACTGTAGGGCCCCCCTAGACAGGTCAGGCGTGCACTACACACCGGAAGCAGCTACTAGGGTAGCAGAGTACGTGTGGCGTGCACACGGGGGTTTTTTAGGTTAGAGGGACCCCCCCTTGGGCGAAACGATAAAATACCTGACGGCTTACCAGAGAGAACATTATCATCGTTGATAAAGAACGTCCGTCCTCAGAGACCAAAAACAGGAAAAGTTAACGTAATATTGGTAAACTGCAGGAGTATCCAGGGCAAGGTTCCTGAATTAGTATCTCTTATTGAAGGAAATAGTGCGCATATAGTATTAGGAACGGAAAGTTGGTTAAAACCGGAAGTGAACAGTAACGAAATCCTAGACACAGAATGGAATATATACCGCAAGGATAGGATAAACGCCAATGGTGGAGGAGTATTTATAGCAGTAAAGAATTCAATAATATCCAGTGAAGTTATTAGCGAATGCGAATGTGAAATAATCTGGGTTAAGTTAAGTATCAAAGGTGGGTCAGATATGATAGTCGGATGCTTCTATAGGCCACCTGCATCAGCAACCGTAGTAGTTGAGCGCCTCAGAGAGAACCTGCAGAACGTCGTGAAGAAGTTTCGTGATCATACTATTGTAATAGGGGGAGACTTCAATCTACCAGGTATAGAATGGGATAGTCACACAATCAGAACTGGAGCCAGGGACAGAGACTCTTGTGACGTTATCCTGACTGCCTTGTCCGAGAATTACTTCGAGCAGATAGTTAGAGAACCAACTCGTGAAGCTAACGTTTTAGACCTCATAGCAACAAATAGACCGGAACTTTTCGACTCCGTGAATGTAGAAGAGGGTATCAGTGATCATAAGTCAGTGGTTGCATCAATGACTACAAGTGTAATAAGAAATGCCAAGAAAGGAAGGAAAATCTATTTGCTTAACAAGAGTGATAGGGCACAAATCGCAGAATATCTGAGTGACCACCATCAAACGTTCATTTCTGAGGAAGAGGATGTGGAACAAAAATGGAAAAAATTCAGAAACATCGTCCAGTACGCCTTAGATAAGTTCGTACCGACTAAGGTCCAAAGCGAGGGGAAAGATCCACCGTGGTATAACAATCATGTACGAAAGGTACTACGGAAACAAAGAAAGCTTCACCATAGGTTTAAGAGTAGTCGAATCATAGCTGATAAGGAAAAGCTGAACGAAGCGAAAAAGAGCGTAAAGAGAGCAATGAGAGAAGCATTCAACGAATTCGAACATAAAACATTGGCAAACAATCTAAACAAGAACCCTAAAAAGTTTTGGTCATATGTAAAATCGGTAAGCGGATCTAAATCCCCTATTCAGTCACTCGTTGACCACGATGGCACCGAAACAGAGGACGACCGAAGAAAGGCAGAAATACTGAATTCAGTGTTCCGAAACTGTTTCACTGCGGAAAATCGTAACACGGTCCCTGACTTCAGCCGTCGCACGGACGCCAAAATGGAAAATATTGAAATAAACGATATCGGAATTGAAAAACAACTGCTATCACTTAGTAGCGGAAAAGCATCCGGACCAGACGAGATACCCTTAAGATTCTACAGTGATTATGCTAAAGAACTTGCCCCCTTTCTATCAGCAATTTATCGTAGATCTCTGGAAGAACGTAAAGTACCTAGCGACTGGAAGAGAGCACAGGTCGTTCCCATTTTCAAGAAGGGTCATAAATCAGATGCGAATAATTATAGGCCTATTTCACTTACGTCAATCTGTTGTAGAATAATGGAACATGTTTTGTGTTCTCGTATTATGACGTTCTTAGATAATACAAATCTCCTTCATCATAACCAACATGGATTCCGCAAACAGAGATCATGTGAAACCCAGCTCGCCCTATTTGTCCAAGAAATTCACAGTGCCGTAGACACTGGCGAGCAGATTGATGCCGTATTCCTGGACTTCAGGAAGGCATTTGATACAGTTCCGCACTTACGTTTAGTGAAAAAAATACGAGCTTACGGAATATCGGACCAGGTTTGTGATTGGATTCAGGATTTCCTAGAAGAAAGAACACAACATGTTATTCTTAACGGTTCAAAATCTGCAGATGTAGAGGTAATTTCGGGAGTACCGCAAGGAAGCGTGATAGGACCTTTATTGTTTACAATATACATAAATGACTTAGTTGACAACATCGGTAGCTCCGTGAGGCTATTTGCAGATGACACGGTTGTCTACAAGAAAGTAGCAACATCAGAAGACTCGTACGTACTCCAGGAAGACCTGCAGAGGATTAATGAATGGTGCGACAGCTGGCAGCTTTCCCTAAACGTAGATAAATGTGATATAATGCGCATACATAGGGGCAGAAATCCATTCCAGTACGATTATGCCATAGGTGGTAAATCATTGGAAGCGGTAACGACCGTAAAATACTTAGGAGTTACTATCCGGAGCGATCTGAAGTGGAATGATCACATAAAACAAATAGTGGGAAAAGCAGGCGCCAGGTTGAGATTCATAGGAAGAATTCTAAGAAAATGTGACTCATCGACGAAAGAAGTAGCTTACAAAACGCTTGTTCGTCCGATTCTTGAGTATTGCTCATCAGTATGGGACCCTTACCAGGTTGGATTAATAGAAGAGATAGACATGATCCAGCGAAAAGCAGCGCGATTCGTCATGGGGACATTTAGTCAGCGCGAGAGCGTTACGGAGATGCTGAACAAGCTCCAGTGGCGGACACTTCAAGAAAGGCGTTACGCAATACGGAGAGGTTTATTATCGAAATTACGAGAGAGCACATTCCGGGAAGAGATGGGCAACATATTACTACCGCCCACATATATCTCGCGTAATGATCACAACGAAAAGATCCGAGAAATTAGAGCAAATACGGAGACTTACAAGCAGTCGTTCTTCCCACGCACAATTCGTGAATGGAACAGGGAAGGGGGGATCAGATAGTGGTACAATAAGTACCCTCCGCCACACACCGTAAGGTGGCTCGCGGAGTATAGATGTAGATGTAGATGTAGATGTAGTCCCCCATAAATGCTACAACTGTACGATGAGCAGTTCATCACCAAATAATCCAAGAGTTTCACAGAGTCCTTCACAGACCAAAATTACCCTCCCAACTATGTCCATAATTACATCTTCCGTGTCTTGTGTCCCCTGTCACTTACCATTTCCCATATATCCACAGTCTGGCCAAAAAGGAGCACGCCTCTTGTGACTCAGTCCTGGAGCAACTGAATCACATTCTCCGCCACGGTTTCGACAATCTTTCTTTGTGTCCTGACATGAGATATATCCTCCCACAGTGATATTCTGCCACCCACCCTACACAATATCCTTGCATGTCCCTATTTCACTCCTGCTCCCAGTCCCTTGCCTCAAGCTCATACCACTGCAATGCACCTGAAAGCAAGACTTGCCCCCATACATCCTCCCACTACCCAGTTCTATCACAGGCCTCCCCTACTCCATCAAAGGCAGCACCACCTGTGAAAGCAGCCAAGTGATTTACTGATTTAGCTACAACCAATGTGCCACATTCTACATGAGCATGACAACTAACAAACTGTCTGTCCACATCAATGGATACCACCACACTGTGGCCAAGAGAGAGCTGGCCCACCTAGTTGCTGAGCATGCCGTGCAACATGACATGCTTCATTTTGGCAATTGGTTCACAGCCTTTATCATCTGTATTCTTCCCACCAACATCAACCCGGTCACTAGTGTAACAGTAACGATGTTATTAACTCAAAAATGTAGTTATACACAGTACACATACTCAAAAATAGTTGCCAAAACTGTTGGCACATTTATCCCATCGAGACACTGGCAGGTCGATTCCATCCTTGAAGAAGCTAGTAGGCTGCTGTTGGATCCAGGCCTGGACCCAGGCACACACTTCGTTGTGTCTTCACCACATTGACCGTGTGTGGGTGGGCATTATCAAGCAGGAGGATAACACCATTGGACAACATGCCTCAGCATTTCAATTTGATGACTCATCTAAGGTTCTGTAAGGTGGCTTGATAACGCTGGGCATTGATGGTGGTTCCTCATTCCAGGAACTCGACAAAAAATGGGCCTTTGGGGTCAAAAAAGGAGGACGTCATGACCTTACCAGAACTGGTGTGCACGGCCTTTGATTTTGTTGGAGGTGGCGAAGTTGCATGTTTCTATTGCTTGCTCTGACACTTGCTTTCTGGTTGAAAATTGTGACATCATGCTTTATCACCTATGAAAATACGTGACAGAAAGCCATATTCCTCCACGATATCATTGCAGATGACTCAAAGAGAGCGCCATTCGAATGTTGTGCTGTTCAGAAGTCAGTCGATGGGGAACCCACTGCACATAGATTTTTTGAAAACTCAAGTGTTGATGCACTATGGTGTGGGCAGAGCCCACACTAATACCCAGTAGCCAATGGATCTTGTCCAAGGTGATTCTGCAGTTGTCCAAGACTAAAGCATTCACTTCCACAACCATTTCTGGTGTGCTGATACAATGAGCCTGTCCAGGATGAGCATCATCTTCCAGTTACTTGCGCCCCTCAAGGAATCATTTGCACCAGTCCACAACACTTAAATGACTCAGACTGTACTCACCGTACATGGTCTGCATTTGTCGATACATTCCACAGCCTCCAGCTCCCTCCACTGCCAAAAATCGAATCACTCCTCGTTGTTCCTGCTTACTCGCCTGCATGTTTGGTAGTGGATGATAACTTGTGTGACCATCTTCTCTTTGGCTTGAAACCACACTGGCGCTATGCAACACCAAATGGTGCACACGTGCCAGTCTCACTACCAACAGATGGCACCACCATACCCGCAGTTACGTGGTGACACCTTATGTGTAAGGCACAGCTAGATGCACTGACCAGGTCTCATTTGAATGAACCTCATATTTTTTGTTCTTGTGACCCGCATGGGCTCAGCCTTTGCTAGTCCCTGTCCTGCACCTGCCTATCCCCTATCCTGCTCCAATTACAGTCCTAAGTATGCACAATGGTTAGCACACTGGACTCGCATTCAGAAGGACAACGTTACAAACCCATGTCTGGCCTCATCCAGATTTAGGTTTTCCATGATTTCCCTAAATCACTACATGCAAATGCGTTTAAAAGGTCACAGCCAATTTCCTTCCCCACCCTTGCTACAATTCAAGCTTGTACTATGCCTCTAATGATCTCAATGTTGATGGTACTTTAAACTCAATCTTCCTTACTTCCTACACATACCTTCTATCCCACCAAGGCACCTGCATAGTTGTCTCCCCTTCTCCTCTCCTTTCATCCTTCCTTACCCCCATCCCAGGCAGAGCATTCCAATGCTGTATCTAGCCTCCCTATCCCATCTGCATCTGGCAGCCATATCCTGTCCCCACTGCATCTGCGCACACTCCAGTAGGCACTTCACCAGACACTATATGAGTCACTGTATGGAGTTCCACGCCACAATTACCTCCAGAGCTTCTGATGCCAATTCTGTTAGCAGCAGTGGCATTCCACCAAACTGGAATCTACCTCTTGTGGAGGTTCTCAAGGTCGACAAATGAGAATTAATGCATAATAGTTTGCAATGACTACCTCACCTGCTACACTGTCACCAAAGCTGTACCAACTGCTGAGGTTCCAGAAATTGCTAGGATCCTTGTACAAGACATCAGTTTGAAATGTTAAGAACCCCTGGTGAAGACCTGTGATTGTGGAAAAGTTTTCCAGTAAAGACTAGTATCAGAGGTAGTTTCATGTTGTGGCCTCACAGAACTACTTAATAAGTGGTTAGCAAACATGCTGTTGATGCACACTGATGTCAAACAGAGAGAGAGTGGGATACAGTACTACCCATAATGACAGTCACATGTAAGACAGCAAAGCAAGACACTATAGGCTTCACAACATTCTTTCTGTGGCACACTTTTCCATGAAAAACCTCATAACCAAAACAGAAAAAGCAAGACAACTGGCTTGCATACTGTTTCTAATGTTCAGGAGAAAGACAGAGAGAGCTATAACACCAAGGCCCGGCAGTGAGATACAGCCTGGGAGACTTGATATGAATTTTTATGCCCGTGTGGATAGTGGGCCTACCAGAAAAATCGCTAAAATGTTACTTGGTGAAAGTATCAAATCTTTGTTGCTAGTTGGATGTCAAGAACATGAAATTGCTGAGACGTCATTAGTGACTTCCACAATTATGAAGACCTACTACAATCCCAAGGCACAGATCATTGATGGGAACTTTTCACTCGAGTAAACCAAAGACCTGCTTGACAATAATGGAGTTTTGATGGGAGGGGCTACCTTCAATGGTCATCAAAGTGAAAAGCATGTGACATGACCAGAATATGAGGATCTGCCAGAGCTACCATACGGAGGACCAGTCACATGATCTATATCCAGAGTGCAGTAATCAGCTCAAATGAGAACTTCAGAAGCAGCAGTTTTCTGTTTCTCCATGAGAGGTACCAATGTCATGAGCTGTGTGTGTCACTGGCTGGCATGCTGATACTCAATTACTTGTAATTGTTTGTCATTAGTACTTAGCAATTCTGTTAGGTTGTAAAAATATATTATGGTTGTAATGTGTGTATAGTTTGGAATAGTGTTGTTTGTCTAAACTACAGCACACTCCATCCAGTAGGCACTTCTGTTCTGTCTCTGCTGGTGTACATAATAAATCTGCTTCCAGTGCTAAGTGTTGTACTTCACTGACAACTGTGCTTTCAGATTTGTACCTGAATGTGGTTACATATACAATCTTTAAAAGAACTCTTGTAGAAGCACCTTGAGGGATCTTGATACTCTTACAGTCAATTGCCAATACATGTGTACACTAATGGGTGTTTGTGGTAAATCACAAGAGTGAAAGTCAATTAACGAGAAAATTCAGAACCACAACAAAAGAGGTAAAAGCAGTTTCTATATAGACAATGTGTTCCTGTGAAGGGTTCAAAATAAAGTTTTGCATTCTGGTGCAACAAGGAATGGAAATAGCGAGACATTAAAAAACAAAACAATAGAATAACTTATTAGATCTGTAATTTATCAGAATATTTGGACTTATGGATAGCTATTCTATTTAACACTGTGGTTAAAATTAAACAGGTTTTAACTTTTCAAAAGCGTAGACTGCTGACTGTATTTTGTAATCATGAATGACACATAAATTCTCCATACAAAGAAATAATACAGACTGCAGGTGAGTAGTGTAGGAGAAAAAGAAGTGTGTTTTTTTCCCCCAAAGTGGGTGATTTTCTCCGAATGTGTGTGTTTGTGTTGGTATAATACATCAGACTTTGATCACAGTTCTTTTATAATATAAAACAAACAAAAATAAAGACACGTGACCAAAAACATACAGCTGATTTATGTTTGGCACATAGCATGAGTAATAGTTTAGACAATTGTACAAGTTTTCAGGCTTTGATTATTACCAGTAACAAGTTTGTTTGTTTATGTGTATAGAGAGAGAGGGGGAGGGGGGGAAGACGGAGGACACAAGTACCAAAAAGCAAGTGAAAGTTTGGTGCTATTTATGAGCTGTTACAAATGTTTATGTGTCACCACCTACAGATCATTTTTGTCTTTTGGTTCTATCGGTGAATTTCCATTAATATAACATTTTGTAACTTTTGAGGCATTGTTCCTGGGAAACAGCAATCAAAAAGTTGAAAAACGTTTATGAACAAAACTATAAGAACTCCAAGATGGAACATCAGCAACATTATGAAAAGGATAGATTGCTACTCACTATAAAGGTGACATGTTGAGTTGCAGATAGGCACAACAAAAAAAAACTGTTACACATTTAGCTTTTGGCCAAAGCCTCCTTCAGAAAAGGAAAGGAAACACACACACATTCACACTGGCATGCCTCATGAACACAAGATGGCTCTCTCTGGCAGAAAGCTTTGGCCGAAAGCTAAATGTGTAACAGTCTTTCGTTGCGCCTGCCTGCAACTAAGTGTGTCATCTTTATGGTGACTAGGAATCTATCCTTTTCCTAATATTGTTAATATTCCAACCTGGGGTTTCCATTGTTTCATTTTGCTTAACAGTTTTTCTTCCATTTCACAACCATGTGTTGTTTTCTTTTGTTATTATTCTCTAAAGCATTACTCTTCTCAGTGTCTGTTGTGTCTCTTCTTTTCTGTGTTTTTCATCACCTTCCAAACTGCACACACTCTGAATTCCAAGCTACACTGTATCAATGATCTCGTATGAACACAACACAAGGCTATGTGACCCCACGGATTGTTGGTGTAGCATCTCATGCCCAAATTCTTCCCGTCAATAATTATAATTATTCCTATTGATCTCATTTTCTCCCTCATAATCACATTTTATTTTATGTATTCATCTGAGTCATATGCACCTGTGAACCATGGCATAACCAGCCCCTTGTCCCCCTCTCTCCTTTCTTAACCCAAAACGTGCATACTACCGTACTTCATCTGTTTCTTTTTTCCCGCATTTTTGTGCACGTTTTTACATGTCTGTACGTATTTTTACCCTCTTTTTCTGTTATCCAGCACCCCTCACAACCATTATTACCTTCATTTGCCCATTTCCTATGTTATTTTCCATTTCTCCAACATCATTCCTGCCAGGATGGACCCCTGCTCCAAAACCTTGGAACCTTCCCCCTCCAATGGCCTAACCGTAAAAATTCCTTTCTCTGGATCCCAATCATCCTTCTGCAGTGACCTTCAGTAGGTGCAGCTTGTAATTAAATAATCTGATGCAGAGCTGCCCCAGAATATATATTAAAATAAATTTCTCAATAACGCATTACAATTTTTAAATTATTGGGACACATTTTCCATATTTCCCACATAGATTTAAACTATGTCGGTCAACATTTTTGGAACTATTGATACATGATGTCACATAATGTTTTTTGGACAGGTAGTGGCTAATCTCAATGCTGTGGTCAAGGTGGATCTGACAATGGTCATAAAAGGCGTTGTCAGAGGTCACACGATAACATCGGAGGTCAGCTTGGTCACAGTGCATCTGATTTCATTCATCAGTTTTTGACGGGATCAAGGTGGTTAGGTTAGAATCTATTTTATGTATGATGTAGGTTATATTTTAACCTTCACGGACGGTATGGATACCACAACACCTCTGTGCCTGGAGATGAGTGCTGCAGTGTAGCTTTTGCTATTACAGTATGCATGAAAATGAGCTTTATCTGTCTCGAAACAAACATGGCAAGTACTATTCACTCTGTTCTCAGTTAATAGAATAACCAGACCCGCTTTATGAATATACGAGATGAAGGCAAAAACATTATGGCACAGAAGTTAGAAACGCTCTGACTTTGTGACGCCACTTCCCTTCACCAACCAGCAATTAGTGTCAGAAGGAGCTATCACCTTAGAAACTAACAGGTCGTAATTGATGTTTTTCATATTTATACGCATGTATTATGAAAATATGAATTTTCAGTGATATACTGCACTAATGATCTTTCCAAAACACGTTTAGTGTGTGGTTTATTATGATACAGGACTTATGCCACAGCTTCGGTCTATAAAGTTTCTGCCAATGAGGTTATGAGCACATGGTTAATTTATGTGGTGAAGGTACATGTTTCTATTATATGATGCATGGATAAAATTTGTATGTAAGGAAGATGGTATTATCTAATTAGTGAAAGACAGATTTGTGGTTTCACAGCAGCTCACTTTATTCTAAAAATGGTGAAAATTAAGTAGTACTGGCTGGATATTCAGATAGGTCTAATCAGATTCTCGTACACTTCACTGTTCTCTAAATACTTACCTAGTGCATTTGAGAAAGGAAGTAACAATATTCCTGGTGGCAGTATTATTTCACATTGAGTGTAGCTTTTAATAAAGAGAATCAATTTTATTTTAATTGAATCAACTGTGGGTTCTTGGTGAAACATTGTTAATTGTAAATTAACCAAACAAACACTGTTTTTAGCCTTGTTTCACAATTTTTTATTAATTTTTATTGCACAACCTAGGTTTAGCATTATAAGCCCATTTTCAAGTACATTACTGATTCCCAAAGATGACAATACATAGATAAATATGATGAAAAGGCAAAGATAATCTCCACTTCTTAGATATTGATCCATAGCTTAATTTACACTTACATCAATGACCATTTTTTTTAACAAATTACATCCATTATTACACATTCACCAATTACACTACAATGAGTGGACTAAAGTTATGCATCACCTAAGGTATTTTTAACAACGATGGACTGGGGTCCAATGTTTTGCTTCTATCCTGGTGTTGTGATCTCATCTATAAGAGGTGAATAATTGAATCGGGTTTGCTCATTTAATAATAGGTGTGGGAATATACATGTCTGTTTTTTTAATTTCTAAACTTTCTAATTGGTCGAGTGTGGCCCCTTTTCCTTTGTGTATAGGACTTGTACATCTATTGTGTATTTGTGATTATTGTTCATGTAATGTTCTGCAAAGGCTGAATCAGACTTCCTCAATCTCCAGCTTCTGTAGTGTACCTTAAGCCTGGTACAGATTGACCTCCCCGTCTATCCAATGTAGCAATGCTGACACTCCATGTATGTGATTTTATAAACCCCACTTTTTGTGATAGCTGGTTGTTTGTCTTTTGCATTGAACAGGATACCACTTATTATCGAGGGACATAGAAAAACACAGTGAAACGCTTTGTCTTCAAGATGTTAGTTATGCTATTTAAAGTTTACCCTATAAACGGTAATCTGCACCATCCTTCTCCTATTTGTGTTTTTCATTAGGGACAGTAGGGACCTGACTTGCTTCTTCATCTTTTTGCCTAGAATTTTATCAATAGTGTTGGGATCAAATTCATTATTTATGGCTATTGTTTTTATTGTGTGAAGTTCCTGGTCAAAGTCTTCTTGGGACATAGGGATAGAAACGAGACGGTGGATCATGTGATGGAATGCTGCAGGTTTGTAGGTAGTAGGATGTTGCGAAGAAGCTGGGATGAAAGTGTCTGTGAAGTAACCTTTTTGGTAAATTTTAAATTTATGGTTACTGTCTTCTGTTTTTAAGCTAATGTCCAGGAAATTTATGTTGGGCCCCCAACTCCATGCCGACCTTGATGTTAGTGTGCCACTGGTTCATACACTACTGGCCATTAAAATTGCTACACCACGAAGATGATGTGCTACAGATGCAAAATTTAACTGACAGGAAGAAGATGCTGTGATATGCAAATGATTAGCTTTTCAGAGCATTCACACAAGGTTGGCACTAGTGGCGACACCTACAACATGCTAACATGAGGAAAGTTTCCAACCTATTTCTCATACACAAACAGCAGTTGACCGGCGTTGCCTGGTGAAACGTTTTTGTGATGCCTCATGTAAGGAGGAGAAATACATACCATCACATTTCTGACTTTGATAAAGGGCGGATTGTAGCCTATCGTGTTTGCGGTTTATCGTATCGCGACATTGCTGCTCGCGTTGGTCAAGATCCAATAACTGTTAGCAGAATATGGAATCAGTGGGTTCAGGAGGGTAACACAGAACACCGTGCTGGATCCCAACGGCCTCGTATCTCTAGCAGTCGAGATGACAGGCATCTTATCCACATGGCTGTAACGGATCGTGCAGCCACGTTGCGATCCCTGAGTCAAAAGATGGGGACGTTTGCAAGACAACAACCATCTACACAAACAGTTTGACGACGTTTGCAGCAGCATGGACTATCAGCTTGGAGACCATGGCTGCGGTTACCCTTGACGCTGCATCACAGACAGGAGCACCTGCGATGGTGTACTTAACGACGAAACTGGGTGCACGAATGGCAAAATGTCATTTTTTTCGGATGAATCCAAGTTCTGTTTACAGCATCATGATGGTTGCATCTGTGTTTGGCGACATTGTGGTGAACGCACATTGGAAATGTGTATTCATCATTGCCACACTGGCATATCACTCAGCGTGATGGTATGGGGTGCCATTGGTTACACGTCTTGGTCACCTCTTGTTCGCATTGACAGCACTTTGAACAGTGGATGTTACATTTCAGATGTGTTACGACCCGTGGCTCTACCCTTCACTCGATCCCTGTGAAACCCTACATTTCAGCAGGATAATGCATGACCACATCTTGCAGGTCCTGTACGGGCCTTTCTGGATACAGAAAACGTTCAATTGCTACCCTGGCCAGCACATTCTCCAGATCTCTCACCAATTGAAAACGTCTGGTCAATGGTGGCCGAGCAACTGGCTCGTCACAATACGCCAGTCACTACTCTTGATGAACTGTGTTTAATATTTTTTTTTTTTTTTTTTTGGGATCTAAAATTTAAGAAACCTCTCTCACACCGGCCTGATTTAGCTTCACTGATCAGGATAGTAAAAACATGTGTATGTTAAGGGAATTTTCATTCACAAAGCAGGCTTATCACATTCACACAGTTCAATACTGTTCTATCCTGATTAAATTGAGCTTAACTTAAATTCCATAAGGCAGTGAAGCAATTTCGAAGTCTCGGTGCGACGAAAATTGTCAGTCGATCTCCTGAAAACATTTGTAATAATTATTAACTTTCGGTGATCACATGGGGAAGACCGGAGATCTACTGGTAAGACCGTGTTAGCCTATTTATTTGAAGTAACTGGATATCTTGAGCATACAAAACGGCAGGTTCGTCCAGTGTAAATCAGACGTTCCCCACTGATCCCGTGCAACACAGTGTAGTAAGCAGACACTGTCAATAATAATCAGTTAAATAATACGCGAACACACTTGCTTTAGTTTAGCTCATGTATTAAATTCCTTCTCATACAGAATCTCATCAAGATGGTGACCAGCTCAACAATACATACATATACATCCTCCTCCTTTCACGACTAATCAGCAAGAATTCCTTCATTCTTTTCATAAGAGAAAACATAGATAGCAGAGAAGCTATTCCATGGAGTATATGGACGCTCCAAGGAATAATTGGGCTTGAAACTACTTTACAGTGATAATTGGTAAGATAAGAAGAGATATTTCGAGATATGTACTGAGTTATATACTTTATAAAATTTCTGAAAATATCGCGGAGGGACCGCTGCAAGAGACATTACATCGCCCCTCGCAGTGAGCAAAGTTGATATGTATCCACTTTGCGAGCTAACTATTGGCTTAGCTAACTCGTTAGAATTTGTGGAACATATGTTCCTATAAATTTTAAGAAGTTAGTAAGATTCTTTTTTATTACAAGAATTGAAAGAGATTTGGTATCTTCGTTACCTAGATACCTAGTTGTTGCTTTCACGTGTACTGGGGCATACCCGCATCCCACGTACACAACCAGAGAAGATGGACTTATATAGTTGTTAATCAGGTCTACCTATTCAGGAACTGGCCTTCACAGGGAAACCCCAGAAAACCTGGAGGCTCAGACCCCAACTAGGTATCACAGATGATAGGAAAGACAGAATAATTTAGAAATTTGAGAGATATTCTAGAATTCATAGGAAAGATAAAATCTGCCTCATAGCCAAAAAAAAAAAAATCTTTACACATGCAAAATTTTTACAATCTTCTGGAAAATTTTCTTCATCGATGTATAGCTGAACTGCGGTGAAACTGATTGAACAGAAACATGGGACACGGCACGGAGGACAGGCGTCGCATTGGCATACCGGACAGGAGACGTAACGGATTTGAGAGACCAGAAGGAACCTCAAGAAAAGGTACTCAGGATGGTGGCATGAAACAATCGAAATTCATCTAAGGAATGGTCAACTATTAAAGATTCCTGGAAGAGAAGGGTTAGTCGAATTTCTCCAGAATCATTTTGAACTCAAATATGGACCTGATCCATCCAATCTTCCATGTGAGGAATGGGAAAATCCATTCGTCTTATACTTTCCACACCTAGGTGTCTTAATCGATACTGTAGTTGCACAATATCACAACTCCAGATCGGAAAACAATTTTGAAAACATGGATAATTTCATCCATCTTCTTGAGTAAGCCGAAAGGTTCTAATCCTGGTTTTAATTATTTATTTATTTATTTTATTTTATTTTTTTCCGTTGGCTTTTCCAGGTGGAAGTAGATCTGAATCTTTCCTAATTTGGTTTCAAGTACGAATGTGGATAGCATGTCAGAATGTTAAAAACTTTATTATTTGAGACAATTTCCAAAAAAAATTTATATCTTACTCATATATGATTAAAATTAAATTTTGCCGAAAGTGAACGTTTAATTAAGTCTTGCTGCATGACCTCTCCAGCTGAAATTAATCTTTGTTAGTATTGATTGACGTTCAAATTTTTCTCTTTATACTCCGATTGCCGCATTTTCTCATGAACATATATGAATGCAATATAACAATAAACAAATCCAACTGGAAAATGACACATTATTATAAATTTAATGAAGAACTTTCTTATTAACTCTAATTTTATAAACACACACTAAGCTAGTTAATTAAATTCTCTTGAATAGAATTTAGCTCGCGCCAAAAAAAAAAAAAAAAAACCAGCGAGTCTTTATATCTGTGGACAGTAGCAATCGATTCTAATTTCCTAACGCGGTTCATTTGTTCTCCTGTGAACTGTCAGTTTACAAACACTAACTTCACACGCAAGCACCATATTCGATCATATAGTTTCAGTAAACTTATTCTCACTGGAGATTAACACTCCCTGAATGTATATTATTTCACACGCACAAGCTTCTTTGGTGATCATCGTGTAGACAGATAATCCGTAAGTCTACACGGAGCAATAGCTACAGTTCCATTTACTTTTCTAAATATTCCTATACTATCACAGAAGCAATCGCTTACTGTTCATTAAACTATCACAGATGCTTGACATGCTGTCATTTAACCTATCACAGTAGCTGAGGCATACTGTCCTTCGCACTTCAATTATTTATTTATTTATTTTTTTCCCCCAACATCCAAATACTTCATACAGACTTTTCATTTAATTTGAAACACTTTCCTTAAAAGTACCTCTTTAGGTCTACATGGGGAAATAATCCTTTTATTCTTCCAGAATCCAGATATTCTAATAAATGCGCACCAGGATTTGGTATATCAACTATTATATATGGACCTGTATAAATTAGATTCCATTTTCTGATGGTCTTCTTCAACCTTGATGACTTGATGTGTCTTCTTAAAAGAATTTTTTGTCCGATATTGAAAGTCTGAATCCGTTTGATGTTTCTGTCATGGATTTCCTTTTGCTGTCTTTCTTTCTCTGTAATATTAATGAGAACATTGCAAATTTTTTCTTCCCATGACATTTTGGTGTCCTCGAGTTTAGGCAAGCTATTTACCCAAAAGTTTCTTTCATTATCTCTGAACATCAGTTAATTTGGGGTAAAGTTTGTATAACTATGAGGTAAATTATTATAAATCTGCTCAAACTCGGTCAAATAGTTTATCCAGGTAGTTTGTTTATCATGACAGTACATTCTCATGAATCTGTTTAGTTCTCGAAAAACCCGTTCAATTAAATTCCCTTGTGGATGATAGCAAGATGTAAATATCTGTTTTATTCCTAGTTGTGATACTAATTTTCTCCATAAATATCCAGTAAATATCTTCGCATTGTCAGAGATTATAGATTTTGGAATCCCTGCATGAGGAATGTAGTCATTTACAAACTTTACTGCAGCAGCTCTTGCAGTTGCTGATTTTATAGGATATAGTTTAACATATTTTGTAAACACATCACAGAATCCAATAATGTACTTAACACCACCTCTGGCTCTAGGGAGTGGTCCACACATATCACATCTTATAAGTGATCTTGGTGCTTCAGGTATTATCGAGTGAAGCGCAATTTTATTTCCCTTGTTGTCCGGCTTAGCCTTTTGACAGAGAACACATTTCTGTATGACTTTGTGCACTTTTCGCCTTATATTTGGGAAGTAACAATAATATCTAATCTTATTAGCACACTGTACAACACCAACATGACCCCAGGTCAAATGTGTAAGCAAAATTAATCGTTCTTCATATTCTTCGGGTATGCAGACACACCACTTTGGATTCTCAGCCTTCCCAGATTATTATTCACAAGCCGGTAGTATTCCAAATTGACCATAGGATTTTGTTGATTGAATTGTCGTATTATAGCATTCCATCGTCGATCCTTCTTCTGAAGCTGAGCCATTGTCTTACATAAATGAATATAATATAACTTGTAATTATTTTCTTGAAGAAGAAGCACTGGAAATTCTGCCTTATTATTTACATCCAGTTCAGGTGTTATTCCTTCTGGAGATCTTGACAACACATCAGCTATAATATTTTCTTTTCCGGCTACATGAATAATTTGAAACTGATATTCTTGCAGTGCCAGCGTCCACCTTGACAAGCGAGGATGCAGCAACTTACAAGTTTGTAAAAAGGCTAGTGATTGGTGGTCACAATAAACGGCTATCCTTGAGCCATATACATAATAATTAAACCTTTTCAAAGACCAAATAACTGCTAAAGCTTCCAATTCCGTAGTGGTATATGCTCTTTCACAGGTGGATAAAACTCTGCTAGCAAATGCAATTCGACAAAATGTTTTTACACCATCAATGTACCTAATTTGAAATAAACGAGATCCTAATCCCACATCTGATGAATCAGTGGCTAAACAGAATCCGACATTCATATCAGGGTGGTATAATAACGGAGCATTTATCAGTTGATCGTTAATTTCACAAAAAGCCTTTTCACAATCATTAGACCATTGCCATGGTACATCTTTCCTCAGGAGCCAGTTTAGTGCTTCAGAGTTCATTGCTTGAGTTTTAATAAATCGACAAAAAAATGAAGCCAAGCCTATAAAGCCTTTCAGTTGTCTTCTGTTTCTTGGAGTTGGAAAATTTTTTATCGCACTAATCTTCGCTTCTGTTGGAAGAATGCCTTTTGCATTAATCATATGTCCTAAGAATTTAATTCTCTGTAGAGAAAATTGGGATTTTTTTTAGATTTGCAGTTATACCAGTTTGTTTGAACACAGCAAAAATCCTCATAATAAGTTGTACATGTTCCTCCGAAGTTTTAGAGGCAATTAATAGATCGTCCACAAAAATTGTTATTCGACTACGTAGTTCTGGTCCTAGGGCATAGTCCAATGCAGAAATAAAAACTCCAGAGCTGATATTGAGACCAAACGGAACGACCTTGAACTGATAGCGTCTCCCTCCATATATAAAAGCAGTATATTTTCTTGAGTCCTTGTCTAACTGGACTTGCCAGAACAAACTTCTCAAACCAATACTGGTTAAATAGGATACATCTTGAAATTTCTGTATTAACTCATCGATGTTCTCCGGATCTGTGCGCACAGATACTATAATTTTGTTAATTTCCCTTGCATGTAATACCAATCGAACTTTTCCTCCTCGCTTTGGTACAACAAGCAATGGAGAAGAATATGGACTGTTCGACGGTTCAATAAGATTCCAGTTTAACATTTTTTGTATCTCTTCCTGAACTGGTTGTTTTAATCACCAGGGAATGGGATAGTGTGTGCGGCAAAATGTCTTATGGGGCTTAATCTGTAATGTACAAACATATCCTCTAATAATTCCGGGCTTTTCATCGAAAACTGACTCATATTCTGTTAATATATTGAATAATTGTTCCCTCTGACTATCTGTTAGGCAATCTGACTCAGCAATCTTCTATTCGACTGTTTGGTCTGAAATCCTCTACTTGAATTGACTTGATCGGTAGTCAGTACATATTATTATTTTCAGCACAAATCAACTGCACAGCAGCACCACGGAAATATCGCTCATACACTGCCTCCTTTCTCAGTAAGATCAGTGTAACAAATTGATCATCGATTTTAAAATGCACCTTTCCTTCTACCAAGTCCAACTTGCAATTGCAGGCTTGCAAAGTTCCAACGCCAAGAATACAATCTACTAACAACTTCTCCACTACAAGGAATGTGCATTGTTTAGCTACATTTCCCTATTTTATCTCTATAAGCGTTTGTATCTTGACGTTCCGGGATTTTGCTCCCACTGCACCTATAACTCAGCAATTTTGTACTTGTAGGACAGGGATTTTCTTAATTTTACTAATTCTGTGAAACAAAGTTCCGGATACTATGTCTGTAGATGAAGCTGTGTCCAATACAACATTGGTTAAAATTCCTCCCACTTCTGTGATGATCTCAGACACAGGAACCCTTTTATGTTCAACTACACAGGCCTCTAAGTCTCTCGTCAATTCATCTGTCATTAATTCGCCTTCATTATATCTCAACATCGCCACGGAATTAATTTCGTTTAAAACAGGTTTGCCTATTTTGTATTCCCCAGCCGACTTTACGGAGCATAAAGCGGCCCTCTTCAGTTAAATGTCGATTATTATTTCCTCTTGAATCATCTACTACTTCTGTTATGACTGGTTGTTGTTGATGACTGGTTGTGTTATTTGCTTCAAATCGAGGGTCAGAATTTCTGTACGCATTATTATTATTTGAAAACTGGTGGTTCTGATAATCTCTTACATTTCCAAACATTGGGTTGTATCTGCGACCTGTTCGATTGTCTCTGAATCTGCCCCTCGCAGCACTGTTATTGAAATTTCCATTGCAATTGTTTCCGTTGAATCTCTGACTATTCCTAGTATAATAATTATTAAATCTGTTTCCGTTCCGGTTTGCGTTTGGTGCCTTAATCGCTCTCCTCTGCATAACCGGTTGTCTTGGCCGATGTTCATCTTCCTCGATCATATCTATAGTGTCAAGCGTAGTCATGAAAGAGTCAAGGTCATGCTCATTAATATACAGCATTCTATTTCTGATGCTGGCCTGAAGTCGAGATTTTAATACGCCAATCACGTCTTGTAGAGGCATAGGCTTATCCCAATACCGCGATTTGTTTATATATTTCTCAAAGTATTTCTTTAAAGACCCACGTGAAAAGGAAAAAGGTCCTGGGTATAATACCTCCTCCCTTAAATGTTCTTGCACTCCTTTGGACCAGTATTTGGATAAAAATGCTCATTCAAAATCTTCAGATGTGTCCCAAGTTGATATCAGATCAGATGCCCATATAGCTCCTGACCCCTGAATATAACCGGTCATGAAACTAACCTTTTGCCACTCACTCCAATTTTTTGGCAATACTCCTCTAAAACTTCTTATAAACACTACGGGATGAACATTTTTCTTGTCTGGGTTGTAGATCTGGAATTGACGTTGTTTCAGCATTTTCTCCTCAGTATTGCTTTTACAATTACAGTCATTATGACTACCCTCATAGTGTTGTGATTGATGTTGATTGCAAAAACGAACGTGTGAGTTAATGTCCCTGTCTGTGCTTGATCGGTTAAATAATATAGCTTCATTGATAGAACTTGTTATGGGTTCATTTCCTTGCGTGGAACACAAATCTTTTTGAGATAGATTTAAAGATCTCTCAATGTTTTCTTTCCATTGTTTAAGTTCTTCGCCCAGTAGTTCTCTGGCTTCTCGAAAACCTTTATTAAATAAATTTTCGTCAGAACTCTCGGTCATAGATTGTATAGCTGCTCTGACCGTATGTTCAATATTGTCTGAAGAAATGCTTTGCCTTTCCAAACTTAACTGCGAGAATTTTCCCCCGAGAATGTTTACCTTATGATCAATCTCGTCTTGTCTCTCCTTTATGTTATTTATGGATTTATCCAAATTTTAATTCATCTTGAACTTCAACTAATACCGGAATTACCACCATAGAACATTGCATCTGTTCTTGTGCTTGAACTATCTGTGGGATTGACTCGACCTGCTCTTTAATAGTATCAAGCTTAGTAGCAACATACTCGGTTAGCTCCAGGCGTAACTTCTTCGCATTTTCATTACACTGTTGAGTGACTTGCTCAATTTGAGCAGCTAATTTTAATTCTGTCTTTTCATTCTGAATTTTCAATTCTTCCGCAGTTTTATTTTATTTATCATCAAGTTTCTGAAAACTCTCTACTAATTTATTATTTAATTCCGCTTGATTAGCTTCTAATTGCTCCTGGACTTTCACTTGATTGGCTGCTAATTGTTCATTCATTTCCCTTTTAGTCTCTATTTGCACTTTAGTTAAGTCTGTTACATTTCTGGCTAACAGTGTTAACTGCTGCATGATTACAGTCAATGGGTTTATTTCGTCCTGCTCAGATGACATCGAAACACTTAAGCATTGTTGTGGGGCCTGACTAATGCTGCCGCTAGGCACTACTTCAGTTAAGCTGGCGTCTAATGTTTCACTAACCTCAGAAACAGTTGAGGGCTGTTGTGATTCGCTCTGCTGTTGCATTGCCATTTTATAAGCCGCCCTAGTAAGAACCATTAATACACAGAACAACAAATATATAAATTCACTCGCATCTGAGTTAATAATGTCACTGACCTAAACTTTGCATAATACTCACCTATAATAAACACTTCCCATCTAAAGTTCAACCCAACAGTCACTCAATCAATCTGATTCAAACCGATAGACATTTCAATAGTTATTCTAAATTTCTATCTACAAAAATTTCATTGTATATTGTCTGGCCTGAACGACGTTCTCGTAGGTTGTGGCAAAATTGTGACTTCTGGAACAGGCCTCGTCTTCTTTTCTCTCGTGCACATGCAACATAAAATTCACACAATGTTTAAGTAATGCTCAAAAATGTGTCCTGTCACGGTCGCCAAATTTAATATTTCTTTTTTTTGGGATCTAAAATTTAAAAAACCTCTCTCACACCGGCCTGATTTAGCTTCACTGATCAGGATAGTAAAAACATGCGTATGTTAAGGGAATTTTCATTCACAAAGCAGGCTTATCACATTCACACAGTTCAATATTGTTCTATCCTGATTAAATTGAGCTTAACTTAAATTCCATAAGGCAGTGAAGCAATTTCGAAGTCTCGGTGCGACGAAAATTGTCAGTCGATCTCCTGAAAACATTTGTAATAATTATTAACTTTCGGTGATCACATGGGGAATACCGGAGATCTGCTGGTAAGACCGTGGTAGCCTATCTATTTGAAGTAACTGGATATCTTGAGCATACAAAACGGCAGGTTCGTCCAGTGTAAATCAGACGTTCCCCACTGATCCCGTGCAACACAGTGTAGTAAGCAGACACTGTCAATAATAATCAGTTAAATAATACGCGAACACACTTACTTTAGTTTAGTTCATGTATTAAATTCCTTCTCATACAGAATCTCATCAAGATGGTGACCAGCTCAACAATACATACATATACATCCTCCTTCTTTCACGACTAATCGGCAAGAATTCCTTCATTCTTTTCATAAGAGAAAACATAGATAGCAGAGAAGCTATCCATGGAGTAAATGGACGCTCCAAGGAATAATTGGGCTTGAAACTACTTTGCATTGATAATCGGTAAGATAAGAAGAGATATTTCAAGATATGTACTGAGTTATATAATTTATAAAATTTCTGAAAATATCGCGGAGAGACCGCTACAAGAGACATTACATGTGGTATCGTGTTGAAGCTGCATGGGCAGCTGTACCTGTACACGCCATCCAAGCTCTGTTTATCTCAATGCCCAGGCGCATCAAGGCTGTTATTACAGCCAAAGTTGTTTGTTCTGTGTACTTATTGGCAGGAGCCAACCCACGGAGTTTGGAGGAAGCCGAAAGGCACGCGTTTAAGTTCACGCAGGCTGGCGTGAGGTCTGAAACAGGACAAGGAATTTAGACTTCAGAAAAAAGGTGGTACTTGGTGGAATACTTAACTTTAATCCATTAATGTTGAACGTAGCTCTTGTCTGTACATTCTTTACATTATCAATAGAAACTGATAATGGCGCCTTGCTAGGTCGTAGCAAATGACGTAGCTGAAGGCTATGTTAACTATCGTCTCGGCAAATGAGAGCGTATTTTGTCAGTGAACCATCGCTAGCAAAGTCGGTTGTACAACTGGGGCGAGTACTAGGAAGTCTCTCTGGACCTGCCATGTGGCGGCGCTCGGTTTGCAATCACTGATAGTGGCGACACGCGGGTCCGACGTATACTAACGGACCGCGGCCGATTTAAAGGCTACCACCTAGCAAGTGTGGTGTCTGGCGGTGACACCACAGATTTCTCAGGGTCTATGCACCCAAATTCGTGAAAATGTAATCACATGTCAGTTCTAGTGTAATATATTTGTCCAATGAATACCAGTTTCTTATCTGCATTTCTTCTTGGTGTAGCAATTTTAATGGCCAGTAGTGTATTTTCACAAATTTATGGAGATGTCTATTTGAACCTTTCCACATACAAAGAATACATCTACATATCTGTATCAATGCACAATATGTTTTGCCAGTGGCTCTCTTTTCAAAAAATCGGTCTCCAACTTGTCCATGAACATTTCTGCTAGTAAGGAGGATAAAGGTGAGCCCATTGCCAGACCATCTGTTGGCTGATAATAGGTCCCTTGAAAGCAGAAATAATTTTGATTTAAACAACATTCCACTGTACTAACAATGCTCAGCTACTCTTCTAGAAGAGTTCAGTGTGTGGTTTATTATGCTACAGGATGTGTGCTTCAGTCTGTAAAGTTTCTGCCAATGAGGTTATGAGCACATGGTTAATTTACGTGTTCAAAGTACATGTTTCTATTAGATGATGCATGGATAAAATTTATATGTAAGGAAGGAGGTATTATCTAATTAGTGAAAGATAGATTTGTGGTTTCACAGCAGCTCACTTTATTCTAAAAATGGTGAAAATCAAGCAGTACTGGCTGGATATTCAGATAGGCCTAATCAGATTCTCGTACACTTCACTGTTCTCTAAATACTTACCTAGTGGATTTGAGAAAAGAAGTCACAATATTCCTGGTGACAGTATTGTTTCACACTGAGTGTTGCTTTTAATAAAGAGAATAAATTTTATTTTAAATGAATCAACTGTGAGTTCTTGGTGAAACACTGTAAATTAACTAAACAAACACTGTTTATAGCCTTGTTTCAGAATTTAATATCAATGTTATTGCACAACCTATGTTTTGCAGATTCCCAAAGATGATAATACATAGATAAACATGATGACAAGGCAAAGATAACCTCAACTTCTTCGGTATTGATCCATAGTGGAATGTACACTTCCATCAGTGATCATTTTTTAACAAATTACATCCATTATTACACATTCACCAATTATACTACAGCGACAGGACTAGAGTTATACATCAGCTAAGATATTTTGAACAATGATGGACTGGGGTCCAAAGTTTTGCTTCTATCCTGGGGTTGTGATCTCATATAAAAGAGGTGAATAATTGAAATGGGATTGCTCATTTAATAATATGTGTGGGTATATACACATCTGTTTTTTAATTTCTAATTGGTAGAGTGTGGCCCCTTTTCCTCTGTGTGTAGGACTTGTACGTCTATTGTGTATTTGTGATTATTGTTCAGGCAATGTTCTGCAAAGGATGGTCAGGCTACTTCAATCTCCAGCTTCTGTGGAGTTCCTTAAGCTTAGTACAGACTAACCTCCTTGTCTGTCAAATGTAACATGACTCACATTCCCAGCATGTTCATGGACAAGTGGGAGACTGATTTTTTGAAAAAAAGAGCCCCTGGAAAAACCTGTTGTGTATTGATACAGATATGTCGATGATATTCTTTGTATATGATAAGGTTCCAATAGAAAACTTCATAAATTTGTGGAAAATATGAACCAGTGGCACACTAATATCAAGGTCAACATGAAGTTGGGGGGCCCAACATAAATTTCCTGGACATTAGCTTAAAAATAGAAGACAGTAACCATAAATTTAAATTTTACCGAAAAGATTCCTTCATTGACACTTTCATCCCAGCTTCCTCCCAACATCCTACTACGGTACCTACAAATGTGCAGCATTCCATCACATGATCCACTGTCTCCTTTCTATCTCTATGTCCCAAGAAGACTTTGACCAGGAACTTAACACAGTAAGAGCAATAACCATAAATAATGAATTTGACCCCAACACCATTGATAAAATTTTAGGCAAAAAGATGAAGAAGCAAGCCAGGTCCATACCGTCCCTAATGAAAAACACAGACAAACAGGAAAAGAAATGGTGCAGATAACCTTTTATAGGGAAAACATTAAATAGCATAAGTAACATCTTGAAGGCAAAGCGTTTCACTGTGTTTTTCTATGTCCCTCGACAATAGGTGGTTTCCTGTTCAATGCAAAAGACAAACAACCAGCTATCACAAAAGGTGGGGTTTTTAAAATCACCTGCCGGGAGTGTCAGTCTTGCTACATTGGATAGATGGGGGAGGTCAATCTGTACCAGGCTTAAGGTACACCACAGAAGCTGGGGGATTGAGGAAGTCTGATTCAGCCTTTGCAGAACATTGCCTGAACAATAATCACAAATACACAATATACGTACAAGTCCTATACACAGAGGAAAAGGGGCAACACTCAACCAATAAGAAATTTTAGGAATTAAAAAACAGATGTGTATATTCCCACACCTATTATTAAATGAGCAAACCCAATTCAATTATTCACCTCTTTTAGATGGGTTCACAACCCCAGGATATAAGCAAAACTTTTGACCCCAGTCCATCGTTGTTAAAAATATCTTAGATGATGAATAACTCTAGTCCGGTCATTGTAGTATAATTGGTGAATGTATAATAATGGATGTAATTTGACCCTAACACCATTGATAAAATACACGATCCAAAAAGATCCACTACAGTAACTTTACACAAAAGATAAGCCATACTTGTCACTTGAACAAATATTTTTCTGGGTTATAATTGCACACCTAAAAAAGCTTTCCCGTCTCATACGGAACATGGCGAGTACTATACACACTATCCTCAGTTAATGGAATAACCTGTCAAGTTTTATGATTATATGAGATGACGGGAGAATCATTCTGTTACACACTCGAGATAATTCATGGTGACCTTAAAACTCAAGTTATAAACACTCTGTTTTGCTGTATGTATTTAAGGTTGTGCTGACGTACATAATTAACCTTCAGTGAATGTCATTTAGCACATGAGTGAACTGTAGGATAAGGTACTCTGAACACCTAAAACACTTATAAGTAAGAGTAAATACTGTACGCCATATTTGCAAAGCACTTCAAATTAACAGTAACACTACCCTACTTGCATAACACGCCAGTAAGCAGTAATACTAATTTGCAGACATCTAATGACACCCTACCACAAAAAAAAAAAATCCAGTACAGTAGCTATAAGCAAGTAATATACATCATGCACTTCACTTGAACAAATTAATTCTTTTTATGTTTGAGATTATAGTCTTTGCCTAATATTCCAGTAAAAATTTTGCCTACATGAGGTTTCGAATAAACCTATGATTTCAGTCCATAGATTCCGAACTATATCCTGATTAAGAGATTTTCATTTACAGGATGCCACAAACTCACTCTTTCTTGGACTAAACTTACCAGTTTCTCCCGCTCCATATTCCATGTGCGAGAATGTCTGTCGATTTGACCAAAGGAAACAAACTGATCTGAATTTCAGTGGTTGTCGTCTGAAGTCCATACATTCAGGAGATAGGATCTACTGTAGTGTAACCGTGCACATAGTGGTGTACTGATTTGAAAAGGTCGGTCGTCTCTGGCCGATGTCGGTGGAATCCACCGATATCGGAGCGAGTGTGACTGCAGCCTTAAAATCCCGCTTATCTCCATGTAGCTGAGGTTTGGGGCAGCCCCAGATCTACGATATTTGCAAACCAGGGCAAAAAATTGATAGGGCCCCTGCTCCCAAAGCGTTTGAGAGAGAACCACAACAATGAAAAATAAATCAATTTTTCAAAAATTTGTTCATTTTGTTGCAGACAGCTTTCTGATATTAAGTGTGTGAAAGTGCAATGCCACACCTCTTCATACAGCATACTTCTACAGCACATCACTGTATTTCACTCTGTGGAATTCATTTTGTAATGGAAGCCATCAAATCTATATTCAGGACAGTGGAAATTAAAATGTCCTTTGGTACTCTCCTGCTCCCAGTCAGCCGATCTAATATTTTGCCCTCCTTAAAAACTTACAATTAATTATTTATAACTGGGAGAGTACAAAATCTTCAGAAAATTTGCACTCTTTATTGCCTATTAGCTAACAACTTTTTTGTGTGTGATATAAAATTAAATGTTGTTGTTGTTGTTGTTGTTGTTGTTGTCTTCAGTCCTGAGACTGGTTTGATGCAGCTCTCCATGCTACCCTATCCTGTGCAAGCTTCCTCATCCCCCAGTACTTACTGCAACCTACATCCTTCTGAATCTGCTTAGTGTATTCACCTCTTGGCCTCCCTCTATGATTTTTACCCTCCACACTGCCCTCCAATGGTAAATTTTGATCCCTTGATGCCTCACAATATGTCCTACCAACTGGTCTCCCCTTCTTGTCAAGTTGTGCCACAAAATCCTCTTCTCCACAATTCTATTCAGTACCTCCTCATTAGTTATGTGATCTACCCATCTAAACTTCAGTATTCTTCTGTAGCACCACATTTCGAAAATTTCTATTCTCTTCTTGTCCAAACTATTTATCGTCCATGTTTCACTTCCATACATGGCTACACTCCATACCAATACTTTCAGAAACAACTTCCTGACACTTAAATCTATACTCCATGTTAACAAATTTCTCTTCTTCAGAAATGCTTTCCTTGCCATTACCAGTCTACATTTTATATCTTCTCTAGTTCGACCAACATCAGTTATTTTGCTCCCCAAATACCAAAACTACATTAAGTGTCTCATTTCCTAATCTAATTCCATCAGCATCACCCGACTTAATTCGACTACATTCCATTATCCTCATTTTGCTTTTGTTGATTTTCATCTTATATCCTCCTTTCAAGACACTGTCCATTCCGTTCAACTGCTCTTCCAAGTCCTTTGCTGTCTCTGACAGAATTACAATGTCATCGGCGAACCTCAAAGTTTTTATTTCTTCTCCATGGATTTTAATACCTACTCTAAATTTTTCTTTTGTTTCCTTTACTGCTTGCTCAATATACAGATTGAATAACATTGGGGAGAGGCTACAACCCTGTCTCACTCCCTTCCCAACCACTGCTTCCTTTTTATGCCCCTCGACTCTTATAACTGCCATCTGGTTTCTGTACAAATTGTAAATAGCCTTTTGCTCCCTGTATTTTACCCCTGCCACCTTTAGAATTTGAAAGAGTATTCCGGTCAACATTGTCAAAAGCTTTCTCTAAGTCTACAAATGCTAGAAATGCATATTTGCTTTTCCTTAATCTATTTTCTTAGGTAAGTCGTAGGGTAAGTATTGCCTCACATGTTCCAACATCTCTATGGAATTCACAAACTGATCATCCCCAAGGTCGGCTTCTACCAGTTATTTCATTCATCTGTAAAGAATTTGTGTTAGTATTTTGCAGCCGTGGCTTATTAAACTGATAGTTTGGTAATTTCCACATCTGTCAACACCTGCTTTCTTTGGGATTGGAATTATTATATTCTTCTTGAAGTGTGAGGGTATTTTGCCTGTCTCATACATCTTGCTCACCAAATGGTAGAGTTTTGTCAGGACTGGCTCTCCCAAGGCCGTCAGTGGTTCGGATGGAATGTTGTCTAGTCCCGGGGCCTTGTTCCGACTCAAGTCTTTCAGTGCTCTGTCAAATTCTTCATGCAGTGTTGTATCTCCCATTTCATCTTCATCTACATTCTCTTCCATTTCCATAATATTGTCCTCCAGAACATCGCCCTTGTAGAGACCCTCTATATACTCCTTCCACCTTTCTGCTTTCCCTTCTTTGCTTAGAACTGGGTTTCCATCTGAGCTCTTGATATTCATACAAGTGGTTCTCTTTTCTTCAAAGGTCTCTTTAATTTTCCTGTAGGCAGTATCTATCTTACCCCTTGTGATATGCACCACTACATCCTTACATTTGTCCTCTAGCCATCCCTGCTTAGCCATTTTGCACTTCCTGTCGATCTCATTTTTGAGATGTTGTTTCCTTTTTGCGTGCTTCATTTACTGCCTTTTTATATTTTCTCCTGTCATCAATTAAATTCAATATTTCTTCTGTTACCCAAGGATTTCTACTAGCCCTCATCTTTTTACCTACTTGATCCTCTGCTGCCTTCACTACTTCATCCCTCAAAGCTACCCATTCTTCTTCTACTGTATTTCTTTCCCCCATTCTTTTCAATTGTTCCATAATGCTCTTCCTGTAACTTTCCACAACCTCTGGTTTAATCAGTTTATCCAGGTCCCATCTCCTTAAATTCCCACCTTTTTGCAGTTTCTTCAGTTTTAATCTACAGTTCAAATAGAGGAAACATAAGACCAGTAAAGGCAAGAGACAAGCAAGACTGTACACATTTCTTTAATCCTTAAGTCCTAGCATTTTTTTCTCTAATCTTGCTACAGCTTTACACAGCGTACTTTCCTTTCTGCGAAATAATCTATTACCTCAACAAAGTTCAAACATTTTGCTGCATGAAAAATCAACATGACTCGTCTAACACTGAAAACACTGTAAATACAAATAGCACTCAAGACTAGTGTGGTTTCTCGATTTGATTACGTCTATTTTGTCACTGTCTGTTAGACAAAACGGAAAAGGCATCTCTATTATTGCAGCAACTGTAACATACGCCAAATTAGTGAGACTGTTTTGGCACAAATGGCAATTTTTATCTACTCATTTACACAGATAACATGACAGAATATAATTCATGAAGTACCAATATCAAATGCCTGTTAGGCCTAATACAAGCTAAAAGTTTTATGTTAGGAAATAGTTTCACATTTAGTTCATATGCTTCAGTTTCTCAAGCATGAGATCGATACATAGTAGTATGACATTTTATATAGAATTGGAATCGTCATATTCTTCTATATAATTTGTGTGATGTCCCATTTCTTCTACTTCCTTGTTATAACACAGAATCTTACTATCACTAATTCTGTAACTATTCCCGCAATTGTCAAAACTTATTCTCCAGTAAACTTCACTAGCACTGCCAGAATCATGAGTTTAGTTTCTCGCGTTATTCTCCGGTTAGGCGTTGTTACGTGTTCGTACAACACTTTTTCTGAGAATTGAACTTAAGCAGCTGCTAACTGGCAACTGTACAATTCCTGTTAGTTGTTTACTTTGACTCTGGTAGTTGTAATCCATGGATATCACCAGTAATTATAAAAACGTTCAACATTCGCACATCAGATCAACTACATATATAAACAGATATAGGCATTCACTCTTTCGAGTTTATTTGGATCAGCTCGTATAGTCCCCATCCCCTTTTGTCTGCATGACATTTATTTATTTCTAGATGTGATGGGGATTCCCCTGGTAGATACATAAAGTATGCTATACAATCATTCAAAAATCAACTTATGATTCATTCAGAAATCAACTTAGAATGTGTTCAAAAACCAACAGGGGTGCATTTCTTTGAAAGCATATGAATAATCGATAGACCAATGTGCACTGGATAGTAGGCGCTTGGTGAACCAAGGTTTTTTTCTTCAAGAATATGAATTTGGAGTACCCCTGAAATTGCCGCCCGCAGCAGATACCCCAGTTTGCTTCCCCTTAGATCTGGGCCTGTTTTGGGATCGTGGTTTCTTTTTCTTTATTGTATTTCGATCCCCCCCCCCCCCCCCCCCCCCCAGAAGGGGGCACGCTGGCAGCAGCATAATATGACGCTCTGCAGCCCTGGCAGGCTGGCAGCAGCATAGTATGATGCTCTGCAACCTACAGACAAAGTAAAAAACATAATGATGACACGTAACAATAAAAAGAGCTGATAAAACGTTGACTGTATAAAACTGGTACATGGAAGTCAGTGATGCTGATTAAAAACACTTAGGAAATAGACAGGCACAATAAAAAAAAAGAAAAAAAAAAACATGGCAACAGTCTGGTTTCTGTTCCCAGCACTTCAGAAAGAAAGGGGACACACAACACTGAACACTCATGGAAAACACTGCACTATAGAGTACGAAGGCATGTGGGTATGGGGGGGGGGGGGGATGCAGACTGATGAGGGGAGGGAGCTGATGGAGGGGGAGAGGCCACAGAAAAAGGAGGGGGAGCAGGGCGGATGCGAGAACGGAGTAGGGAAGACAGTGGAGGGGAAAGAAAAAGGACTCATGGGAGAGAATGGCGTCAAGGAGTGGGTAGGTGGAGAAAAATCAGGATGAAAGGGAGGGAGAGGGAACCCAGGAAAATGACAGAGGGAGGGAGGGGGGAGGGTGGGAGGGGGTGGTGACGATCATAGTTGACAGGAGCGATAAATTGAAGGAGTGAGGGCATCATCTGGGAGGGGGAGTTGATGGAAGCCACCTTGGGAAAGGAGATGAAGGGTGTAGAGGTGGTGGGTAGGGGGGGGAGGGGGGGCACAATGGTGAAGGCACGGCAGTGGGCGGGGCTTGGAGAGGTGAGGAGCTGAGGAGCAACCAGGGGATGAGGGTGATCAACTCAGCGGGAGGTGTAGAGGACAAGGACATGTTCGAGAAAAAGGAGCAGATAGGACGGATTAAGTATTTGTAGGTGTGGGGGATGGTAGAGGGGTGCAAACCCCATATCTGGCCAGAGAGGAGTTTAAGGAGAAGGAGGCAGTTGTGGTCTTTGGATAGGATAGAGCAGAAATAAGGGATCCTAGTGAGCTGATGGTCAATGTTGAATCCAAGGTAGCTGAGGGTGGGGGAGAGGCAGACAGGACGAGTGCAGATGGTAAGGGAAAACGCAAGGAGCCGGAAGGAGTGAGTGGAATGACATATGATGATTGCCTGGGTCTTGGAAGGATTGATTTTGAGGATCCACTGGTTACACCATGTGGAAAACAGGTCAAGGTGATTCTGGAGAAGGTGTTGGGACCGTTGAAGGGTAGGAGTGAGGGCAAGGAACGCAGTGTCATTGGCATACTGCAGGAGGTTGACCGGAGGGGGGGTTGGGACATATCTGCCATGTGCAGGAAGTAGAGGATAGGGGAGGGGACAGAGCCCTGGGGCACACCCGCGGAGGGCTAGAAGGTGTGGGAATTGGTGTTATGCATAAATGTTCACTTTACATTGCTTTTTTTAAAAAAAAAAAAAAAACAGCTGGTGAAACTTCGCTATTGAATCCCTGTCTCTGCATATCTGTATTATGCTTTGATGTTTCTTTAAACAATGTCTAATATTATTGCTGTGATAGTGTTTTAGACAGGATCTATTTATTTATTGCCAGTGGTATTCTATCCAATGCCCTAATAAGTTTGCACATGTCTTGACAGAATGCACTAGAGTTCGGTAACACAAGTATTACCACCTGGTGAGAGTTTCATGGATGGTAGAGAAAAAGCATGCGAAATATACCCCTTGCATGAAATACGTCCCATTACTTGTTTCCTTGCTCGCTGACTGTGGGTAATGTGCGTTATTAGCAAGTATCTTTTTGTTAGTGTATTATGCATAAGTTTAGTGAGTTTTGCTTTTTTGTGAATAACAGTAACATACTACGAGTTTGAAAACAACACAATATGAATTCAGTGTTCAATTTATCACATAAAATTTTCGAACATGCAGTTACGATGAAAGTGAAGGAACTTGGTGTGCCCAGATTCAACGTTAACATGAATCAGGAACAAAAACAGTGTAAATCCTGGCGAGGATACACACACAATTTTAAAAGACCTTGTACACAGCAGTTTAGTGGTAGTGTGCACTGTATCACTTAAAACACATATTTTTGCAATGCATAAGTGTAAATATGACAAATACGGTCTGCACATTTCCATGGCAGTTGCTCAGGTTGCTCGTTTCACCCAGTCACAGCACAAGATTTGTGACATCAATCTAAACATCACTGTTGCATCACTCGAACTCATAAACACCACAATTTGAGTGCACAGGCATTTAACATCTGCAGTTTGGACATGAAAAAATCAAAATTATAAGCACGAAACGAAGCTAACACATACACTGTATTAAAGATCCCTCCAAAATATGGGTTTTAGTACGATTTGTTGCGGCAAACTGTCAGGAAATGTGACCTATAGATTTTATCTTGGAGTTAGCGTCTGATGTTATTTAGCAGTTGATTATGCAACGGAAAAAAGATACAGTATGTAAAGGTTTGGCTATCGCGTGACATTGCAGCCGCCCCTCCTCCTGAAATTGTCGATGTGGTGATAGACTGATCTGTAGCGTAGCCTGAGAACTAAATTTTGCAGCCTTCCCCAGAATGGAAACCATGAGCTGCGCCTGATCTTTGCCTTTCCAGATTCCATCACCCTGGCCCTCACAAACCTGGTTTTGTTCTGCTTCTCCTTGATGACAGTTTTGTATGCTTGCATTTCTCGAAGGTTGAAGCATTGTCTAAGGAGCTTCTATGAAGAAATATCCCTGCACTATTATGTAAATGTAGCCCTTTTTTTTAAATTTTAAGTTTGAAAGACCCCTTTTTAGAAATCTGGATTTAATATTATCTAGTTTCATGAGATTTTTTAGCATCATATAGGTCCATGTTAGTTGAATTCCATATGTGGTAGCTGACATAACTTTGAGCTTGAATAGTGTTATTGCAGTTGGTAGGGATAAATTTTGTACCTTGGAGATGATGTACATGACTTTTGTAATGGCTGTCACTCGAACTTGTACATGCAGAAAGAAAGTAGTTCCAGTTGTTTGTAGCATTACCCCCATGTATTTAAAACTGGATACAAATTCTAATGTTGATCCAGTTGTTTATTTCCATCATGTTTTCTAGTTGCCACTTTCGTATGGTCACCATGGTTGTTCGTAGATCTTCTAGACTCATGGAGAGGGTGACCATGTTATACACATATATAAGCACTTTTAGTTTATTGTGTCTATAGTCTGCCCAATGTCCACTATCATTAAGTTAAACAGTACTGGGCTCATTCGGTCTCCTTGTAGACCCTTCTTGTTTGGATCATGTCTTTCAACATCAATATGCCATTGCATACTGCTACATGGTTTACGTCTAGAACTGACTTGATTATTTCTAGTTTTCATGGCTTGATTTACCTGGTATATCCTCTAGCTTCTTGATGAAACTGACTAATTCTTTAGAATAGTCTATAAATATTGCGTACGTTGAGGTAGTGAGTTACACTAGTCATTATTTCTTGAACAACTTGCAGTGTTGAGCTGCCTGGAGTGAAGCCATATTGATTCACTGGAATATTAGAACACAGTCTTCATTCAATGTGCCCCAAAAGGAGGTCACAGTAAAGATTAAACTTAATGCTCTCCAGAGTGATTCCTCAAAAGGAATTTGACTCATCTTTGCTGTCTCTGCCTTTGTAGAACACACCCGTACGTAAAAAGATGGCATTTTCCATTTTTACTGTATAATTTTTTTTTTTTTTTTGCTCACAATTAGCGTCACACCTCTAGGCCATTCTCAGGTGGTTTTGTGGTTCTGCAATAGAAAACTACACCTTACATATTGAAATGCCAGCATCTTTACATGTGTGTGTTTTATTTGTTTTGGTTTACAAATGCTGTCTTGTTGGTTTGATGGCTTGACATTTACAAAGGTATTATATCGATCACAGAGTACAGCTAAGCACAGAAAAAATGGAATAATAATTTCAAATGCAATGGATATATATTTATGTGTGCAGCTGAGGAAAACTAAATACCAGTAAGAAATAAAATAACCCACAGAAAAAACTAAAATTAAATATTAAAATCTTTGTTGCCTTTTTTAATTTCATTTTATTGTGCCGGTGATTTCTGATTGGTCATCAGCAGAATGTGACTGAACTAATGGAGGATTTTTTTGTTCTGAGGGTCTGTTGGCTCATCAACAAATGCATCAGGTTGATTTTTTAAATGACTGAAAATTTCAATTTCGTCCAAGCTATTCATTTGCTTCCCTTTCTTGGCATAATGCAAAATTTGGAGCTTTACATTTTTTTTGGATGTATGTTTATTGTTTACGAGATTTTGTGCAAAGGCATTAGTACTTTTATCATTGGATTTTATGTGCTCTTTAAAACGTGTCTAAAAGCTTTTACCAGCCAACCCAATATATAGTCTGTCACAATTGTCACATCCAATTTTGTAGTTCCATGAGTTGTTAAATGGGTCTGTTATATGGGTGGTATGTCTTATAACATTACTACTATTGTTTTCAGCATGGAACCCATAAAAATTGAAATTAAAGATGTAAAAGAATGCATAGCACATAGTTATGAAACTTAGAACCCCAACATTACGAACTCAACCAAAAATCCATAAAAAGGATGTGGGAATGTGATTGGTTACTATCCCAGAATCAAACACTTCCACTTTATACTTCGATACAGATGTATATTTAAGTACAAGCATCTACAAGTGTATAGACAACAACAGATTGAATCATCTCAAACTCTTTGTCCTAAAAACTCGCGAGCAGAGAGTGTTTTCATTTGTGGGTCAATGTTTATATCGACGACACACAGCCCATCTGGCAATGAAGTTATTGGTGGTACACGAAGTGGTAGGTCCATCATGAAGCGCTGCAGACGGCTTGGTTGGGCAAGTCAATGGCCAGCTCAAGAGAAAGCCAGTGGGCCGAAGTGTGGAGAAGAACCAAAGTGCAGAGACAATCAGAGACAATTCGAATCTCACCGAATGGAGAGATGGGGCCCCATAGGAGGGCAGGGTCGTAGTATTGAGTGAGGGCGAAACATTGTAGTACCTCAACTTCCAAGCACTCGTCTGGTAATGGAGTCCATCAGAAGGATGAGGACTTGGCCATTATTTACTACCAGTGGGATGTCTTCCATGCAGTGTGCCGGAACTGAAGTGTGAAACATGATCAGAGGAGGGTCAACCTCAGCATGGGTTGGAAAACCCGGGAATGGAGAGTCACTTGAACTGTCTGGGAAACCACTGAAAAGAGAGCTGCTAGGGCTGGATACTGCTGAGGGACCGTGAGTCTGAGTGACTTGTGCCATATCATTCAAGGAGACTAAAACATGGCGGGGGCCTAGGTCGTCAGCCTTGTTAGGAGAGCCTGATGCCACAGAATCGGAGTCCACAAATGCAGGTTTGACCTGATGCAGTGAAACTGTCTGTGGTAAGTCCTTGACGAGAATGTCGCATGTTGGATCCCCATTTTGCGAAATGACCTGTCGAGTTTGGTAGTGAGGTGAATAGGTGATAACCAATTACTGTCAGACGGCTGTGGTATACCTGTAGCTAATAGATCATTAATTTGTTGTCGTGCCACATGTAATTTAATAGGGTTGAGGCTGACCTTATGCTGGATAGTAGGGCCATCAGTAGTAACTATCTTATGTACTGTCCTGTCCGTGACAGAGAATACTGAATGTTGCACACGAGGGGGTTCCTGGTTAACAAACTTGTCTGTTGTGTGGGGAGTATGCCCACGGGTTGAAATATGACCATGGAAGCAAGTAGGGAATGGCAGAGAAAAAGTGACACATTTGGCTCACGCGTCTGATTTGCCCGAATGCCGGGAGACCGGAATGAGTTGCAGCGAGTGGTGAGCAGGAATGCGTGGCAAACGTCAACTGTCACTAGTATGTAAGGAAACCGCAGTGGGCATAAGCGGCATTGGGTGAGCGCAAGAAACAGAGGTGTTGGCCTAGTCACGTGGCTGGCACGTGGGGGAGGGGTACTGTTTATGAACACACAGTGTGTCAGTCCATGCAGAGGAGGTGGGTGTGTTGTGTGTGTGAGGGCAGGGATGGCGTTCGGGCACACTGACCCGTACACTTGACACAGGGAGGGGCAGGCATGGAAGGGATGGTGTGCCTGCCATAGAACCCAGTTAGTCACATGCAAAATGTTTCATAGGACTGACATGAGAAGCGGCCAGGCTGGAACCGGCAGAAGAAACTTTTTCTGTCACTGGTGTCATGACTTGCAAATTCTGAAGCTGAATGTGGGCAGAGGTGAGCAAAATGTGGGATTGGAGTTTGCCCTTCTCCCAACTCGCATTCTAACAGTAAAATGTTCACAGTCTTCAGAATATCATCTGCGAGGATGGAACACTTGCGCACCAAACTATTCGCTGTGAGAACACTTCAGCAGGAAAACGAAGGGCAAGCGCAATGCATGTGTTATTTTGTAGGGTGTGCAGCACCATGTCCTGAACGAAGTTCGGAGAAAGTTGGTGACAAGAAAGCCAGGCCTGCGCCCCTGGCAACCAAAAAATTGAGTTTCGAAGAAATGTCTGTTACATACAATTGACCGTTGGGAAAACTGGGGGAATGTATGGAGTGCAACACAGGGGGACGCCTGTCTGATCCTCAGCAAGGTTCAGCATTTACTGTGCCCTGCAGATGGCATTTTGGTGCTGGCAAGACAATCTACACTTCTGTGCTGCATCGATGAAGACCTTGTGATACCAGCAGTATAAGTGAGGTAGTTGTGGCAGAGGCAGAGACTTAGCAATAGGGGGTGGCTTGTCATTGATTGCTTCTGGTAGGTATACTGGCATGTACGGGGTGTGCACGATCTGGGAATGTTTGGGTAGCTGGCCCTGCCCCTATCAGCGAACAGGCAAATCTCCAGTGCAGGCATACCAACCTGTGGCAGAGAACGCAGAGGTTGGTGCTGTCGCACGAGAGAGTACAACTGATCAGCAATCCGTAAGCGTGATCCAGTCAACTGGAAGGAATGTGGTAGCAGGTGTATCTGGAGATTGGTGGGTAGCTTAGCAGACCACACCGCTCATAGCTTTATATTTGGCATAGTTTACTCATTGACCAGGAACTGTAGGCAGTGCCAGAGTTGTGAAGGTGTCCGGTCCCCAAGGTATTCTTTGCACAAATTTTTTAGGATGAGCTCCTACAGGGAACAGACGAGGTGCTTGATAATCGTCTTCTTGGCGGAGAGAGGAACAGATTATAGATCAGACCCGAGTGGTCATGAAGGTGTCTCATGAGGCACAGGAAACTAGAGTTGTCATCAGAAATGTGGTGTAGCTCGAAAATGTGTTTCACCAAAGTGAACCACGACACAGGGTTGTCTTCTGCCGGCAGTGGTAACTTGAGTAGGCACCCAGGGGAAGAAGATGGAGGAGAATTAGGAACCTCTGGGAACACCAAATCATCTTTGTGAGCTGCCAAATCCCATTCTGGCCAGAGAATGGTAGCACAGCAGGTACGGGTGGTCACACGGAGAAAATGGGCGTAACGGTGGAGGGAGTACAGGTACAAAAACATGTTTGTCACAATTGCCATGTGTGTGATCACTGAGCATACCTGCTGCATCACAGAAGGCCATCGCGGAAGGCATGGTTGGTACCGTGGAATGAACGGGCAGAAGGACGGCAGCAGCCAGGGTCCCCAAAACTGATATGCCGGTCAGAGGTGCTGCGTTGAAATATCAAACTTTGGAGAGAACATGGAAGGTCGTAACAGCAGACACAGCTGGTGCTGTGAAAACAATGAGCAGGAAGCGGAACACTCTGCGTGGGTAGGGGTAGTGTGGGGGGGGGGGGGGGCAGATTGTGAACAGGTGTGACATGAATTAAAGTCCACAACACACAGCAGCGGCACAGTATGTTGTGCGATGATGTACGTCACTGGATGCGATGGGATATGCGTCCATCAGTTGCACAACACTAGCAGCAGGTGCAAAATGGTTCAAATGGCTCTGAGCACTATGGGTCTTAACATCTGAGGTCATCAGTCCCCTAGACTTAGAACCACTTAAACCTAACTAACCTAAGGACATCACACATACCCATGCCCGAGGCAGGCTTCGAACCTGCAATTGTAGCAGCATCGCGGTTTCGGAGTGAAGCGCCTAGAACCGCTCAACCACAGCGGCTGGTACAGCAGGAGCTGGATGCACAATTAGTGATGATATGTCCTTGGCAAGTAATCACGGGAATCATAACAGGTGTGGTGGACAGCTGACTGAAACATGTTACATGTCGTGGTAATGGTGGCATTGCACACGGCACCACAGTAACGGTCACGGGAACATGTTATGAATGAATGTTCAGCTGTGGATGTAACCTAACCAGTGTGTTCAGATTACGATCGCAAGAAACACTATTCTGAATATGGTCTGAGTTGAACTGCACATGGTGACGAGCACAATCTGATGATATAAATCCTGAGTCTACTGTTGTGGCTGGAGGTGTAGGAAAGAGCCGTTGTGATGAGCCAAACATCTCTTGTGGTGTGTGTGTAGTACGTGGATTGTAGTCAGTAGGAGAAAATCCAGTCACGGGAGTCGTGATGAATATGTCCGGAGAGTTGGTTTGAGCTTCCAAGTCCATGAGGAAAGTGTTGTGAGGAGAAGTCATGGCAACGAACAATCACTTGCAGTACAATGAACCGGAGGGGGAGACATGGAATGTACTTGAAATTCGTAACGGGGCCACCACTGTGGGAAAGTGATGGGTTGCTATCCCAAAATCAAACACTTCCACTTTATATTTCAATACAGATGTATATTTAAGTACAAGCATCTGCATGTGCATATACAACAAGTCACACAAACGTACTGAAGCGTCTCAAACTTTTTGTCCAAAGGACTTGTGAGCGGAGAGAGTTTTCTCAATTTTGGGTTGATGTTTTACTGCCCTACTGGGAATAGTATTGATAACATGTGCTATTTTTTCCAAAAAACTCAATTATTTATTCGACAAGCTCTACATGTATAAAAATAAATACACAATAAAAATATACGTAAATTAATTAACCATCAAAACAATTCAATTAAATACAAGAAACTGAAGAAGCTGAAAACCATGAGTTCATTCAACTATTACAGTGCACTCTTACATATAAAACTACTTTTGCTTCCAAGATGATATATGCTCCCAACCACATGGTTTAGCTATGGGTAACTGTATGGCAAGAACCTTAGCCGATATACTCATTAACCATACTGAAGCAAAATAATAATAATAATTTGAGAAATTTAAGGACAGCAGATGAAGTCATTTATTACAAATGATACATTAATGATATATTAATCTTGCTGAATAGTACAGAAGAAGACAGAACCACAGTGCAATGACAACTATATAGTATGTATGAAAAAATCAAATTTATTCATGAAATTGAAATAAATAACTGTATTAAATTCTTAAGAGATTACAACAGAGAAAGAAAATTCAGTGCACAAATCTGGAATTTTTCAAAAACCAGCAACTACAGACACATTTCTCAACAATGAATCACGTCACAAAGAAACCCATAAAATTATACATTTTTTTCTCTCTGTCATGGTGATAAATAAATTTTCAACTTGAAGATGATGAGATTAACAAAGAATTGGATACAAAAAAACTAAATTCACAGTTCTGCCCTATTATGGAATCACTTCCAACAAAATAGCCACAACTTTAAATATCAATATTGGGTCCCGTACAGAAAACAATGCATAAATCACACTACCAATACAACAAACCCATTTAATAAGTCGAGGATCCACAAAATTGGATGTGACAAAGTATAAATTGGGCACACTGGCAGACCTTTTCTACATGTTTTCAAGTGCACATAGACTTTAACAATAACAGTACACGTGCCTTTGCACTACAGATCCTAAACAACATACATGCATCCAAAATCATTAATGAAACACTCCAAATTTTGCACTGTGCTATGAAAGGGAAGCAACTGAACATGATGTTGCATTGCCTGTGTTTGAAAGAAGTACAATACATGTTCCTTCGGGCACGCATGCATGTCCAAAGGAACATCATATATCTTTCAAACACAGGCACTGCAATATTGTATTTATATGCCAATAGCAGCATAGTGACTTTCGATTTAATGCCTCCCCTGTATGGAAATTACAGGCAGTATGTGAGTGATGGTTAATAACACACTGAAATTTTCAGTCATTTGAAAATTTCATTAAATCATGTCGCAAACAGATGACCATTCTTTTGTGTCGCTTTCACTTTTTGATTCAGTACCTGGAAATGTGTTTCATACCCAAGGAAATGTAAAAAATGCTTCCAAAAGTTTTCTAATATGCGTGCCATACTTCTGTTGTATATGCCATAAATACGAGATGCAGTATGCCATGGTGTACTGCAATTTGTTGCCATGCAGTACAGAGAAGTTAGAGCCTATTGTCAGGGCTGGCTACTGCGAATGCAGCCAATGTCCATCAACAACAATATTAATGTTGTTAAAAGAAATAGTGGTTCTGTACATTTGTCTATATTAATGGTTCCAACCAGTTTTAACTTGGTCTGGATAGGCACTACCACTTCACCTGAACTAACATTCAGTTGAGCCCTGAAAGGAGACAGTCTTGGTTAAAATAAACAATGGAAAATCCAGGATGGAATGTAACCATATTATGAAAAGCATAGTTGCTACTCACCATATAGCGGAGATTCTGAGTCGCAGATAGGCACAACAAAAGACTGCCAGACAGTCTGGCTTCACCGCCAGAGACTGTAATCGTGTGTGAGAGTTGCATTTGCCTGTGTGTATGTGTGTGTGTGTGTGTGTGTGTGTGTGTGTGTGTGTGTGTGTGTGTGTGTGTTTTGTCTATTTTTGACAAAGGCCTTGTGAGCTGAGAGCTCACTTTCTGACAGTCTTTTTGTTGTGCCTATCTCTGACTCAGCATCTCTGCTATGTGGTGAGTAGCAACTATCCTTTTCATAATATAGTCCTGGTTAAGGTCATTGACAGGAGTGAGCTATTTGGCGTGGTAAGTCACAATAGGCAGAGACTATCAATGATGTTTATTGCTTCGCACATCCTTCCAAGTTAAATTTTTTAACTCTTTTATTTTTATTTTCTTTGGTTAGCACAGTTAAGGTTCACCAAGAGAAATCTTCGGTAATGAGTTAGTGTTTAATGGGAATGAATAATAATTCCACCTTTCTGCCTTCCCTTCTTTGCTTAGAACTGGGTTGCCATCTGAGCTCTTGATATTCATACAAGTGGTTCTCTTCTCTCCGAAGGTCTCTTTAATTTTCCTGTAGGCAGTATCTATCTTACCCCTCGTGATATGCGCCACTACATCCTTACATTTGTCCTCTAGCCATCCCTGCTTAGCCATTTTGCACTTCCTGTCGATCTCATTTTTGAGATGTTGTTTCCTTTTTGCGTGCTTCATTTACTGCATTTTTATATTTTCTCCTGTCATCAATTAAATTCAATATTTCTTCTGTTACCCAAGGATTTCTACTAGCCCTCATCTTTTTACCTACTTGATCCTCTGCTGCCTTCACTACTTCATCCCTCAAAGCTACCCATTCTTCTTCTACTATATTTCTTTCCCCAATTCTTTTCAATTGTTCCATAATGCTCTTCCTGTAACTCTCCCCAACCTCTGGTTTAATCAGTTTATCCAGGTCACATCTCCTTAAATTCCCACCTTTTTGCAGTTTCTTCAGTTTTAATCTACAGTTCAAATAGAGGAAACATAAGACCAGTAAAGGCAAGAGACAAGCAAGACTGTACACATTTCTTTAATCCTTAAGTCCTAGCATTTTTTTCTCTAATCTTGCTACAGCTTTACACAGCGTGCTTTCCTTTCTGCGAAATAACCTATTACCTCAACAAAGTTCAAACATTTTGCTGCATGAAAAATCAACATGTCTCGTCTAATACTGAAAACACTGTAAATACAAATAGCACTCAAGACTGGTGTGGTTTCTCGATTTGATTACGTCTATTTTGTCACTGTCTGTTAGATAAAACGAAAAAGGCTACCCATTCTTCTTCTACTGTATTTCTTTCTGCCATTCCTGTCAATTGTTCCCTTATGCTCTCCCTCAAACTCTCTACAACCTCTGGTTCTTTCAGTTTATCCAGGTCCCATCTCCTTAAACTCCCACCTTTTTGCAGTTTCTTCAGTTTCAATCTGCAGTTCATAACCAATAGATTGTGGTCAGAATCCACATCTGCCCCTGGAAATGTCTTACAATTTAAAACCTGGTTCCTAAATCTCTGTCTTACCATTATATAATCTATCTGATACCTTTTAGTATCTCCAGGATTCTTCCAGGTATACAACCTTCTTTTATGATTCTTGAACCAAGTGTTAGCTATGATTAAGTTATGCTCTGTGCAAAATTCTACAAGGCGGCTTCCTCTTTCATTTCTTCCCCCCAATCCATATTCACCTAGTATGTTTCCTTCTCTCCCTTTTCCTACTGACGAATTCCAGTCACCCATGACTATTAAATTTTTGTCTCCCTTCACTACCTGAATAATTTCTTTTCTCTCGTCATACATTTCTTCAATTTCTTCGTCATCTGCAGAGCTAGTTGGCATATAAACTTGTGTCTATCTTCGCCACAATAATGCATTCACTATGCTGTTTGTAGTAGCTAACCCGCACTCCTATTTTTTTATTCATTATTAAGCCTACTCATGCATTACCCCTATTTGATTTTGTATTTATAACCCTGTAATCACCTGACCAAAAGTCTTGTTCCTCTGCCACCGAACTTCACTAATTCCCACTATATCTAACTTTAACCTATCCATTTCCCTTTTTAAATTTTCTAACCTACCTGCCCGATTAAGGGATCTGACATTCCACGCTCTGATCCGTAGAACGCCAGTTTTCTTTCTCCTGATAACGACGTCCTCTTGAGTAGTCCCCGCCCGGAGATCTGAATGGGGGACTATTTTACCTCTGGAATATTTTACCCAAGAGGACGCCATCATCATTTAACCATACAGTAAAGCTGCATGTCCTCGGGAAAAATTACGGCTGTAGTTTCCCCTTGCTTTCAGCCGTTCGCAGTACCAGCACAGCAAGGTCGTTTTGGTTAATGTTACAAGGCCAGATCAGTCAATCATCCAGACTGTTGTCCCTGCAACTACTGAAAAGGCTGCTGCCCCTCTTCAGGAACCACATGTTTGTCTGGCCTCTCAACAGATATCCCTCCGTTGTGGTTGCACCTACGGTACGGCCATCTGTATCGCTGAGGCACGCAAGCCTCCCCACTCACGGCAAGGTCCATGGTTCATGGGGGGGGGGTGTTATTGTGTACAGGTGGAATTTTCGCCTTGAGTGAGGTAATGTCTCAAATGCACTGTATTTAAAATGACAGATCCTACCGCTGGTTGTGGAAACTTATTGTGTGCTTGCGTGAAAGTTCATTTTTTAGTTTGAGAAGATCTACTCTGAAATAATAAAAGAGAGACCACTCTTTTTAAAGAACTATGACCGAAGAAAATTATCGAAGAAAAACTATTACTTCTGATTTACCAATGCTGAGTGGCCTTTTCACATATGGATTTTTAGTGGGTCACATATGGACGACACCTGAACAGTATTGTACTTTGATGCAGTTGTTTAATTGTGTGAACCAAAGTGGTGTGGGATATAGGTTTTTATTTTTTATTATTTTTATTACAGTCTGTTAGTGGGGACTAAGAGAATTTGCTAGAGTTCATACACTTGCGATGTATTGGCTGTACCTGATATTAAAAATAATACAAGAACAAGAACAATGAAGTTTAAGTACTTACAATAATACTGACTTCCCAATTTTTAATTAAAATACCCTTCATTGACTTTTATCAATGCCAAGACTCAAGATAAATGAGAAATAAGAGTGGGAAAGATTTTTTAAACAGAATCAATGATTCTAAGCATACTTTTGGTAGTAATAATCGCATTAAATATATTACAGAGAGATCTTAAATACATTACAATTATCTAGTTTCTAAAAAAGAAAGAAAATCAGTCTAAGAAGGTGGTTTGATAAGTCTGGTAAATTTCCATGAAAGAATGGAACATTTTTGTTGCGCCTTCATGGTTGGTAAGCTTGATTATTCCAAGGATTGTATAAAGAATTTAGGATTGTATAAAGAAATTCAACAATGAGCAGCATACAGTTCATGTTAACAACCATCTGAATTGGTCAGTTTGTCAACTGTGATTCAAAATGGAGAAAACCAGGGTTATTAAACATTTTCATTTGAAAGTTGAACTGTTGAACAAATCAAAACAGAATTGCATGAAGTTCACAGGGACTCTGCACCATTATTGAAGACCATTTACTTTTGCTTTATTGCTTGGACAAGCACCAAAGACAAAGCACATTCCAGCCATCGAATTAAGGTCACCACGAAGGAAACCATTGACAAAACCAATGATATGATAGCTGGAGCTGTGTGAGAGGTTGGTGCTACAATTACTCAATGGCGACAAAAAGCATCTCTGGCACAAGATTTCAACACAATGTCTGGCAATGTTTCACCATAATCCACAAGACTTTTTTCACAGATTTGTGACTGCTGAAACCTGGATCAATCATTACACACCAGAGTCAAAACGGTAGTTAAAACAATGGACAAATGCTGGTGAAAGTGCACCAAAGAAGGCAAAGACCATTTTGTCAGATGACCATGGTTTTTTTGAGATTCGGCAACAATAATCCTTACAGATTGCTTGAAAAAAGGCAGAACCATATCTGGATCCTATTATGCTTCGTTGTTGGATCATCTCAAACTTCTGTTGGCTGAAAGAAAGGTCAAGGTTGACATGCAAAAATGTGCTCTTTCTCAGGATAATGCACCATCCCATAGATCAGTGATAACAGTGGCAAAAGTGCGTGAATTGGGCTCTGAATTCATTCCTCATCCACTCTATTCACCGGACTTAGCCCCAAGTGACTAATTCCTGATCCCTACATTGAAACTTGGGCTTGCTAGGAAGAATTTTCATCAGATGAGGAAGTGATAGTTACAATCAAGTATTTTGCAGAGCTTGACATGACCTATTTTTCTGATGGGCTGAAAAAGCTGGAGTGCGACTGGACCACATGTATATCCCTCCAATGAGACTATGTTGAGAAGTAAGGTGAGTTGTTTATGAAACAAAAATTTTTTCTTACCTTTTTTACTAGACTAGTCAAACCACTCTCATTGTAAGAGATCAGAAGAAAACAGGAAATCATGTTTTTTCATAAAAGAAAAATCAGCTAGAGTGAGTAATAAAATACGTTACTGACTTGGCTAGTAGTTTCATCTGTTATGTGGTGACAAATTTTACCAAAGAAAAGAAGGTTACTTTCGCTTCATGGAAATATTATTATTATATTATTGATAAAAGTATGTACATAGATTTTGCTACTAATGTGGATTTAATGTCATTGAGAGAAAAGTGTTTCTACTCATATTAATTTTTTTATTAACTTTGAACAGGTGTGACTGGAGCAGATTTTTCAGTAATGAACTATTAAAAGTCTCTGATATGTAGTACACACTGCATGCTAAGTTTAAAAGCATTTTAAGTAAAACTAGACAGATCTGTGAAACAGTTTATAGACAGATAATTTCTTTTAACTGTATTTACATAAGTTACCTGTGCTTATTACTGAATACTATTATCACTTCCAAAGGATTCACTAACACATACAAGTTATCAATTAAGAACTAAGGAATCTCTGTGATAGTATAAATGTCAGGTGCAATGAAGTAAGCTGTCAATTCATGTTAAAATGCTATGACAAACTCAAGCTAATGGCTAATTTAACCTTTTAGTTGCAGGGCACCAGGGTATGCTTGTTAGCAAACCATTGTTGACTTTAATAGCTACCATACAATGTGTGCTATCTACAGGGCCAGTTTGAAAACATCTCTCCACACAAGTGAGACATAATTTGCCACCCCCCTCCTCCCTCAATACATTAATTGGCTCTCGTTGGGCTCTTGAAAAGACTTTTAAAAATAAATCTAATCTAGTTATTGTGTAAATGGGTTGTCTTTTCTTTCAGAATATGTATTACTCTGAAACAGAAGTAAATTTCTGAAGCTTATTCCAGTGCTAATTAACATAGGAAATAGAATGAGATTTTCACTCTGCAGCAGAGTGTGCGCTGATAAGAAACTTCTTGGCAGATTAAAACTGTGTGCTGGACTAAGACTCGAACTCGGGAACTTTGCCTTTCGCGGGCGAGTGCTCTATCATAGGAGTAGACGAGGTACTGGCAGAAGTAAAGGTTTGAGGACGGGGTATGAGTCATGCTTGGGTAGCTCAGATGGTACAGCACTTGCCCGTGAAAGGCACAGTTCCTGAGTTCGAGTCTTGGTCCGGCACAGTTTTAATCTGCCAGGAAGTTTAACATAGGAAATAATTCATTTCCATTGCAGGTAAAACCTGACATCTTTAAAATATTTTAGTGAAAGCAGAAAGAACTAGACCTATTATAGTCTTCTAGCTTCAGGAAAAATGTGCTGTCTGTGAAACAGTGGAAAGAATGAAAATATAAACTTGCTGTTATTTTTTAATTTAACAATGGAAATCATTTACTTTTCCACTGGAAAAAATGGGACAAAAATAAAAAAAATCCATATAATTTTATATTGGCAAGTTAAAGATAAAACAAAATCTAACTGCATAAGTTGTACGTTACATGTGAAGAAACCTCAGTATGTTATTAAATTTTATAAACCTTGCCATGAAAGTAGTTGAAAATTGATGAACAAGGTCAAATTTTTTTGTGTATGCAGCTGTAAAAAAGCTACATATCTATATGACACAAAAGATAAATATTCTATTAATAAAGTCATGCATAATTCCTGCAGTTATTCAGTATTATGTGCAGGCAATGTTTTCCTTGGATTAAAGTGTTGTATAGAAATATTTCTGGCCTTTAACTTTGCAAACTCTTTCAAAATAGAATCTAAAGCTATTTACTTGACTGAATCACTTTCAATGGCCAAAGTTGACAGTCCACACAATCATCCTTGAGAAAGTGGTAACTTATCAAACTTTATCAAACAGAGTTCCGCCACGTCAAAAGCTGATTTCTCTTACAATAAATTATCCTCTGTACCACACTTCTCAAATTATTTAATCACTACTTTATAGAGATCCACAAAGCTTTGACACACTCATAAACTTCAGAAGTGCTACGACTGTTCCTTCTTCCTGACAATGTAGTTTCAAAATCTGCAGATTGCATCCATCTGTTCCACTCCTCATTCTTAAGTCCCTCAAATGGTTTGTTGATACATACATCTAATAGTTGAAGTAAACTAGTTAGCCCCCCCTGGAACTGCAGCTAACCGAGTCTTCAATTCCTTCAGCCTACTTTTAATGTTTTCTGTTCTGTAAGAACAAAACTGATCCCATACTAACAGGGCAGGCTGCTTCAATAGACCTCAAGGTTGCTAGACCAAATTTTATATTCCACAATCTCATTCCTCATACATCCATCCAGCCTTTATTGTATGCATGGCCAAATACTTATTTTGGCAATTGTTCCTTAGCAAACATCTTTCTCTTAAAAATCAGATGTGGTGACAATTTTGTCCCATCAGCACATCAGGATAAAACGACCGTGTAATAAGTCTTTTTGTGCCCAGAAGTTTGAGGAATAATGCTTCTTGTGCCCTCAGAATCCACAGTTCTGTTAGAAGGCACACCAAAGATTAGTGGACCTTTATCCATGTTTCCAGTTCATGAAAGTTCAAAATTTCTTTTTTCCTCGCATTACTGACAAATTGATGAAATTCAACAATTTGTTCTTTGTACTCAGCTGGCATCTTCTGTGATATTTTGCCTCAATCACCATGATTGCATGATTAAGGTTGGCAATACCTATGTTAGTGGATATTGCTTTTGCTTGGTGAATGATCATTTTTGTGGAATCTGAAATTTCTGCTTGTCTGTTCTCTAAAATCCAAGTATTGAGTTTTGTTTCAAGTTTTGGCCATTTAACAGATCCACCTCTCAGATTGTGTTTACTGTGCCATGCTTCCTTTAAAACACCTTCCTGCTTCTGCAAAGTTCTTATCATTTTTTTCAGTTGCAGGTGGCCCAAAGTGCCTGTCTGCGGCTGTTTCCATTCCCTTCAGTGTATGCAATCACTTGCAGCTTAAATGCAGTAGTATAACTGTGCTGTTTTTCAGCCATAGTTTGCAAATAAAACCACAGTATACCGTTTGGCCATGATAACTTGACAATTTCGCCAGAGGGGTCAGAAGCGGAGAAAATCAGCACTACTTCAAAGATAGTGATTTGTCTTGAAGTGCAGTCAACGTCAACCTGCCCCTAGACGTGAAGTATTATGAAAGGCTTGCGTCCACTAGCAAATAACTTCTGTAAGCATTTGCTGAGGTGTTTCATTACAATAGACACTTATTCAAGTATACTTCTTCAAGCCACTGAGGCAAGTCTTTTCAGGAACTTCCTGCACTTCTAGTGAACAAATTGACTGGTAAACTGATTTCACACTTCCTTGACTGGTGGAGCCAATTCTTGTGTATAGGGGTTCAAGTAGCACATGCGTTTTAACCTCTGTCTGCGTTTGTGCCATTCTCAATATTGACACCGACACTGATATTTTCACACCAGTACTGAACACACACAACTTCTGTAACTTTGAGTAAAACTTCCATGATATGACAAATTCAGCAAGTGCTTGCAGCAAGATGCAAGAAACTAGAATGAATTTTCACCCTGCAACAGACCATATGCTTACATACATACATTAATTATATATGATGGTAGTATCGAGTGCACACGCTATGCCCAAACTCGTACGGGACTTGGTAGATTAATCTACCACAAGTAATGAGTATGATGGGCAAACATTATTATGCGCACTACAAATGTAGTGGTGTGGACATGTTGGGAATGTGGGTCTCACGGGGAGCATTCAAGGGATAAGTCCCTGCAGACGCACTATCCTCTGTGCCCTCGGTGGCTCAGATGGATAGAGTGTCTGCCATGTAAGCAGGAGATCCCGGGTTCGAGTCCCGGTTGGGGCTCACATTTTCAACATGTCCCCAATGAAATACATCAATGCCTGTTTGCAGCTAGGGTGTCCATTTAATTAACATACATTAATACTTGTTCCATAGATCATGAATATGACATTTTGTAATGATGTGCAACGTGTCACTTTAATGTAAGTTTCCTTTACACAAAATAATTATTTTATTTTACATTTTCCAATTACTACTCCATATCTAAAAAATTCATTTATGGAATAGGAGGAGTTGTCATTCAGAAATTCTTTTGATTTTTTTTAAAATGTTGGTTGGTTATCTGTCAGACGTTTAGTGCTATTTGGCAAATGACCAAAGATTTCTGTAGCAGCATAATTCACCCCTTTCCATTCCAAAATCAGATTTAACCCAGAATAGTGAAGATCATCCTTTCTTCTGTGTTGTAGCTATGCACTTTGCTGTTATTTTTGGACTGAGATGGGTTATTAATAACAAATTTCATAAGTGAAAATAAGTATTGTGAAGGTCCTGTGAATATCTCAAGTTCCTTAAATAAATGTCTGCAAGGTGATGTTGGGTGGCCTCCGTCTATTATTTTGATTACATGCTTTATTGAAATGAATACTTTTTCTCTTAATGATGAATTACCCCAAAATATGATGCCATATGAAAGCAGTGAATGAAAAGAGGCATAGTAGGCTAATTTACTGATGTGTTATCACCAATATTTGCAATAACCCTAATAGCGTAAGTAGCTGAATGTAACCGTTTCAGCACATCATCAATGTGTTTCTTCTGGTTCAATTTCTCATCAATGCACGCACCAAGAAATTTTGAATATTCTGCCTTAGCAACTGACTTCTGCTCATAGTCTATATTTATCAATGATGTTATGCCATTTACTGTACAGAATTGTTTATACTGTGTTTTCTCAAAATTTAGAAATAGTTCATTTGCAGAGAACCACTTAATAATTTCCTGAAAGATATTATTTACAATTTCCTCAGCAGATTCTTGTTTGTTGGGTGTGATTACTATACTTGTATCATCAGCAAAAAGAACTAGCTTTGCATCTTTATCAATATAGAGTGGCAAGTCATTGATATATATTAAGAACAGTAAGGGACCCATTCTTGATACCTCTCTAGTTAGAGGACCCTGCTGATTTTTGCAGACTATCTGTACTATTAATTTCAACCTTCTGCATTCTTACAATTAAATATTAATTAAACCATTTGTGCACTATTCAACTCATACCAGACACTTAGCTTATCTAGAAAATTTTCATGATTCACATAGTCAAAAGCCTTTGAGAGATCACTTTATTCGGTTATTCAATGCATTTAATATTGATCAGTGAAAGCATATATAGCATTTTCTGTTGAAAAGCCTTTCTGAAAACCAAGCTGACATTTTGTTAGTACTTCATTTTCACAAATATGTGATGCTACTCATGAATACATTACTTCTTCATGAATTTTGGATAAAGCTGTCAGAAGTGAGTCAGGGCAGTAGTTGTTAGCAAATGTTGATTTGAAACTTCCTGATAAATTAAAACAGTGCTGGACTGGGAATCGAACCTGAGAAACCAGTCTGGCACAAAGTTTTAAATTGTGACGAAGTTTCATGCAAAGAAGCTTGTGAACTTCTTAAAGTTGACGGAACTATCTGACGTCAATGGAAGGGGGGAGGGGGGGGGGTAGCAGATATGGTAGTTCCTAATATTCTATCCAATTCTGTGATTGTATGGACACCACAGGAAGTTCGACACACTTCCTAATAAATATGGTCTCATGATTATTATGTTAGAGTGGTTGTGAGGCAGACAAATAAACTGCTATGACTCAAAGAGGAAGAGTGAACTGTTATTTAAAATAAAGGGAAACAAACCAGCCGTGAAAGTGTACATCGTGGATAAGGTCACTGAGACCACAGGCCACAAACTAGTTCCACTTATCGCCCTACAACTGCGATCTAAATCGGATGGGACTGACAGTGGCCAAAATAAGACAATTTCAGTGAGAACAATGTCACTAGTGACAAGTCAAAGAAAAGACAGCAGAATCTTGTTAATGCTGCTTTGCTTTCAGTTACTCATATGACTGATAAGCTTACTGCAGGAAAACTTGGAGCTGGAGCAAAAATATTGGATACGAGATGAAATAATGGAAATAACCGTCAATGAAGTTTGCCATACCATGCCCTCAAGTGACTGTGGTGGTGATGTGATGATGGTGGTTGTGGTCTTGAATCAAACACAAATGACAGTGATCTTTAGTAAACATGATTTTAACACTTCTTTAAGGCACAGTTAATTACACTTGGTAAACATTACTAATATTCTGTGTTTAATAAATGCAATGTGTAAACATGATTCCAAAAATCAGTTTTCAACTTTCAGTTCATAATCACAAGTTGTACATCAATCTACTTTAATTTTTCATTATTTTTGATAAATAACTAATACGTAAGATGTATGTAAAATTTTGAGCATAAATATGTCAACAAGTTATGTGATTTCCATTTCAACAGAAGTTTCACATAAGCACGCAATATTTCCGCAAGTGCCACCCCCAATATCTTGTTCAGCACAAAATGAGTGTAGGGGAGCCAGCACTGCTGCAAGCAGCCTACACTGCCTTCCTTCACCACTCCTCTCCCCTCAGCAGCCATAATATCGAGAGACAGCCATTCCTGACAGCCACTACGTCAATTGTCAGCTTATCGTGGACAAACAGTAGGTACAACACACATGGATCTCCACACTAAACACAACAGTAACTGAAGCTTGAACGAACAATATAAAAACCATTAATGATGGCAAATGTGCATCCAACTAACTTCATACAACTGGAATGCTCAAAACTGGCAAGGAAGACAACAATAATGAACACTTCAAGCTGAAATATAGAAATTTTGAAATGGATATTATAGGTGCCTAAATTAAATTTCTATCAGCATATAAGAGGTATCCAATTTTGGGCCTATTTTCAAAGGAAAAAAAGTGCATCTTATACGCCAGTAAATACATGATACTTACGTCAATAGCGGCTCATAACCACAAAATTCTCAATTATCTTACACATGGTTCACTTGAGTACCCACATTTATTGGAAAGTTTCTACTTAAATTATCGCATACTTTCATCTGTGTCAGTTTTCAATACTAATAAAAATACACTTTGTATAGATATTTTGTACTTGGGCACATCTGGCCACCACTCAGCTTGGCGTCTCTACTTGCCACTTGGGTTGTTTGGGCCTTAAACCAACCCTGGATGTCTACATCCTCTCTAGCAACTTCTTTTGGTTACATAAGGAGGAACCATCCTTCTAAAATATTCTTCAGTCCTCGCAAATGCAGGAATCACCTGCAGAGAACACTGTAATTAATGTACAGAAAACAGCCACAGATCATGTATTATTTTATTTACTTTTATTGGTTTCGCTTATCTCGCATGAGCACCCTCAAATATTCATTGTCCTAGTGTTGACGACAGTGCTCAGCATTCCCCATCTTCTGCAAGCTGAAATCTAAAACTTACTAAATCAAAAGAACAATAGGATGAGTCTCACGAGTGACCTAACATGAAACCTCACCTCTTTGCCAAGCACCTTAAATAGGATGATACCTAGTAAAGCACTGTGGTGTTCAGATCAATCTTCTGACTGAGCACTTAGATCATGGTAATGAGTGACTGGCCAAAGCATGCGAGTTGTGCAGCATGTTTCCATCTTGGCACGTTTCCTGTTTGTCCTGGGCATTCAAACTGCACTGTTGAAACTGTTAGGGCAATTAGCCAAATGTGTGTGTGTGTGTGTGTGTGTGTGTGTGTGTGTGTGTGTGTGTGTGTGTGTGTGTGTGTTTAGTATTAGTTAGCTGTGAAGAAGGACATTATCAAAAAGCTCAGCAATTATTTAATTTTTTTTACATGCCTATTGTCCACCAACTCAACTATAATTCTTCCATCATCTGTTATCCATCTGGGACTGTCTGGTTTCATATCTATGTGAATCTAACGTTCTCAAAGAATTTTTAATTTTTGTCAAGGTGTGCACATCTATCAGCCTATCTATCTATACATGTACAAACTGAAGTCACCAGCCGCTGTTCTGTCTGTATATTTGGGCTAATCTCGGGACTTGACTCAAGAGTTTCATTTGTTGCAGAAAAGTAGCCTGCTCCGTTGATCTGTTTTTTCTTTTTTTTTTTTTTGGGGGGGGGGGGCAAATTGGTTTTTGTTGAGGATGTTGTGAGTGTTTAGGTAGTCTACAATTATTTTATACATCAGTTTCTCTTGTGGCAGAACTGCCAGAAAATATTATTATCTTTGCTTTCTTGTACTTCGTTTTTACTTACTTTGGTTGTTGACTAGTTGGTGTGAGACATTCGTCATGACTGTTACCGTGATTGTCGAAATCTATTTCTTTGTGTTTTGGTTTAATGTGTGCCAATAAAATATTACGTAGTGAAAGTAAATGGTGTTTTCAGTGTTATAAGTATAACACACGCCATACTGGTGACCTCCGACGCGCAACATACATCCGATTCGACAATGTGGCCGTTTACTTCGACATCTCCACATCGCTCACCTTCCACTCCTTTCGGACTACAACATGATACTAATGGTGCCTCTACACTGCCTTTCCACGGTTTCCTACGCACACCACCACCAACAACTGGGATAAAATTGGAAGATAAGTACAACGCCGTGGAGTTTTCTCCGTCATCAACAATGCCATTGTGGACTCGTTCAACATCGTCAGTGATGTCACCTGCTGTGAAATCTTTTTCTATGTTCGTCTATAACAAACCAATCATGAGTGCTGTGCCTAAATTTGTGACTCACAGTGCGTCGTATTTACAACCTCCTGTGACATGTAGTGTGCAACAGTGCCCCAACACAATGAACCTCACAGACTTTTCGAGCCCACAGATCACTTGGAGCTCCCCATATATTGCTGATAAATCGGTTTTGGACACATTCTCACTACAAAAACAGATGGGTACAAATTTCAGTGACAACAATTACTTGTTGGACAGTCGTCCAGCCCCGATTGTTTCCGCAGCCCCGGCCGCGCCTGCCGTGTTTAAACCAGCCGCCGCGAACGCCGCGAGTGACAGCTTCATAAACACTCCGCCACTCCCGTCCGCCGTGCTATCAAATCTGTTACATCCACAACACAACAGTGAGAAAATCCCTAAATTACCAAGGTTCACGATGGACAATCCGCATACGTGGTTTATTTTGGCAGAGACTATATTCACCACCCTGAACATCGATTCAGACAGTGATAAATTTATTGCGCTTGTTAATGCCCTAGAGGACCACATTGAGTGGGTACAGGACTTAGTGCTGTCGGCGGCCCCCGCAAATTGTTACGCACTGGCAAAACAACAGATCTGCAAACGTCTAGAGTCTGTTTTATACATACTGCGAGATGTACATCTCAAAGATTCGACTCCTTCACAACTGTGGCGACATATCAGAGCAGTCTTCGATAGCAAAACTTTCTTTCTGGGTTGCAAAGCTGCCACAAGCTATCCAACTGCAGCTCCTATCACACGACCAGGAAACTCTACAAGCGAAATTATTGCTGGCCGACGCCGCATATAAGATAATCAACAGAAGAAAGTTATCTACGTGTGTCCCCTTCGATATTACGCCTCCCCCACGTGGCAGAGGCCAATCTTTCCAAAACAACAGAGTACATTGGCTGAGCACCAGATTCCACACCGTCCTTCACCATCCCATACCACAGCTTCAAGTGACGTCCTTCACCCGGTAACAACACAGGATCAGCAAGTTTATCCTCTCAGCTGATATCACTCCGTTTACGGTAATACAGCCAGGAATTGCCGCTCACCTTGTGCGATGCGCCCAAACATGCACGGCGGGCTGTTATAGGCGCACCGGTCCACACTGTGACGTCAAGTCGCCTAACAGATCACAGGCTGATACTTCCGAATTATTCTCTTGGACGTTTGTATATCCAGGATATAGCTTCTCAGAAATGGTTTTTAGTGGACACTGGTGCCGATGTGAGCGTCATTCCACGTTCAATGGTCACTTCTACAATCAAGCATTCGCCTCACCAAATCAGAGCAGCCAACAATTCCTCATTAAAGGTTTATGGTGTAACGCAACTTCGCATTTACTTCGATGAGACACATAATTATGAATGGACATTTTCAGTAGTAGAAATCGACGATCCAGTATTATGATTGGACTTCTTCACTGCTCATAACTTTTATTTGGACTTAATTACACCTGCCCTCTGCTCAGTGGATTTTAAACAAAAATTTTCAGCGAGATTTTCCCCATCCACGCCGACAGAATGCAGCTCGAATACGTCCTGTCAACAAGACAAAGAGACAGTTTTTATTCTATCTGAGGAGGCCAAAGCTGCCGTAATGAGCCACGACCCGGACAGCGAAGACGGCAACCCGCCCAGCAACCCCCCACCCTGCGCTTCACCGTCCGCCTCTCATCAAAACACAGAGGCGACAGCTGTTACAGGCGACGCCGTGCATACGCGCAATGATTCCTTCGTGCAGTGACACCATAGTCAATGGAACCCCGTCGGCTGTTGCACAGCGCAGCTCTGCGGACAACAGTGCAGCTTTCACTGAACTACCGTTCAATGATAACGTGTTTCAGGTTAGTTCCCTTTCATACTTACCACGCACCGACGATAACGTCGTGCCTTCCTGCATCCCTCCACGTATTTCGGCCACACCTATTCACAAGATCAAGGCCATTACTACGGGCGTCTGTCACCGGCTTAACGCAACTGAGGGACCGCCTGTCCATTTTTGCCCCCGTCGCCTCAATGCAAAAAAACTTACCGCTGCCAAAGAATGTATTAATAAACTTTTACGCTTGGGTATAGTCCACCCCTCGGACAGTGCGTGGTCTTCCCCAATACATGTCGTTCCCAAAAAGGACAATTCCTTTCGACTCTGTGGAGACTATAGGCGTTTGAACACCAGAACAATACTTGATAACTACCCTGTCCCACACCTCCACGACTTTTCACAATCCATGTTCGGTGCCAACTTTTTCTCTGTGTTAGACTGCAAAAAGACATACCATCAGATTCCTATGCACCCAGAAGATATCCCCAAAACCGCTATCATCACCCCATTTGGACTATATGAATATTTGTTTATGCCTTATGGATTGAAGAATGCCGCTCAGACCTGGCAAAGATTCATTGACACCATTCTACATGGCCTTAATTTTTGCTATGCCTACCTAGACGACATTATTATTTTCTCCACAACTGCAGAGGAACACAAACAACACTTCCAACAGGTTTTTGATAGATTGGCACGACACAGAGTTGAGATTAATCATGACAGATCCCAACTGGAGAAGTCAGAGGTTATTTTCCTGGGACATTTGGTCAATAATGAGGGCATTCGTCCCACCTCAGATAGAGTACAGCTAATACTTGACCTTCCCCTCCTTCAAACCTATAAAGAGTTACGTAGATACCTCAGAATGGTAAATTTTTTTAGACTCCACATTCCACATGTGGCATCTCTTCAAGCCCCTCTCACTGAGGCCTTAAAGGGAAAGAATACCACAGGCGACAGACACATAGAATGGGATCAGACCATGCAGCTAGCCTTCGACTCGCTTAAGTACCCTGTCTCACCCTCAGCCTGATGCCCCCCTGACAATAACCACAGACACTAGCGATAATGCCATTGGCGCAGTTTTGCAACAGACCCTACCAACAGGTACTACACCCCTGCGCTTCTTTTCAAAAAAGCTCACCGAAACGCAAAGAAAGTGGTCCGCATTTGATCGTGAACTTTACGCCATTTATGAGGCCGTAAAGTACTTTTGTACAGATATTGATGCCCGACTTGTGACAGTTTACACAGATCACAAGCCCCTTGTCGAGGCTCTCCGCAAACCAGCATTAGATGTACTACCCAGAAGGTTCCGCCATATGGATTTAGTATTACAATATGTTTCAGACTTTCAATATATCAGGGGTAATGACAATGTTGCAGCAGACTACCTGGCACACCTGTCCTCCTTGAAGACAGCTATTGATCCTCACCGCTTACACGAGCTCCAGCTATCCGACCCAGAGATACAGTACCTTCTCTCTGACTCTGATACTTCCTTACAAATTGCTCTACTTCCCTTCCCTAATGATGATTGCTCTTTGTATTGTGACATTAAAACAGGTCATCCTCATCCTATAGTCCCTAAAGCTCTTAGGAAAGACGTTTTCAACACAATCCACAATCTCGCTCACCCAAGCATTCGCGCGACTGCGCGCCTCATTACAGAGAGATACGTTTGGCCTAATGTAAAAAGAGATTGTACTCAGTGGGCGAAAGCATGCATACCTTGCCACAGAGCCAAAATACACAAACATACTAAGCCCCCATTAGGCAAATTTACTGTGCCCTCAGGTAGATTCCGTCATGTCCACTTGGTCATTGTTGGTCCGTTACCGATATCTAACAATTTCTGTTACTTACTGACCATGATCGATCGTACCACATGTTGGGCCGAGTCTATCCCCATCGCGGACATTACGGCCGACACTGTAGCTAACGCTTTTGTCCACCATTGGCTTTCTCGTTTTGGTTGCCCTACTTCACTTACCACAGACCAGGGGAGACAATTTGAATCTAATCTGTTTAATCGCCTCTGTCAACTGTGTGGCATCAACAAATTCAGAACTACAGCCTATCACCCGCAATCTAACGGCCTAATAGAACGATGGCACCATACCCTGAAGGTCGCTCTCATGTGTCATTCTTCCTCTTGGACTGAGGCACTCCCCTGGGTCCTTTTAGAGTTGAGGACTATTTTCAAAGAGGACCTTAAAGCGTCAGTTGCTGAGATGGTATACGGAGAAAACCTCACACTTCCGGCGGATTTTCTTGATGATCCTCCTCTACTTCCCGAGGATCAACTTCCCGAGTTGGTACGACAGGTTCGACAGCATATCACCAAGTTACGTTTTCTGCAACCTCGATCACATGCTACCCCTCCGGTTTTCATTCACCCACACCTCAGTTCTTGTAACTATGTGATGCTTAGAGAAGACGCCGTGCGTCCACCCCTTGCTCCACCCTACACTGGCCCATACCGGGTCCTGTCGCGCTCTGAAAATACTTATACGATCCTCTTTAAGAACAAACCATCTGTCGTGTCCATTGAGCGATTGAAATCAGCAGGGATCCTTAATGACACCGACATACATGATAATCAATCTGTTTTGCAAGAAACTTCAGAGGCCTGTCCTAACCCTTCTCCACAAGCTAATCAAACACTCTCTGCAAGTCAAGGCCCCCCTCTTCTGTACTTCACGCCTCCGAGTGCCAGCAGTAATGAACTAGTGTTTCAAGTGAACTTGAGTGACTATAATGTGGACTCTATAATAATACAACTTGTGGACACTTTTCTTTTTTTATTTGAAATTCAAAGCAATTCTGTGCCATCTGACCAGAAAGACATTAAGCTATTACAGTGCTTCAATGTGGCTCCTGGTACTTCACAAAATGACATTTCAGCCTATGTAGACTCCAATAATGTTTTATTTGTAAGAGTAACCCCCCCTTCTCCTTCATCTTCCCCGAATCCTCCTACCCCTATTGCCATCACCCGTGCTGGCCGCACCGTACGGCCACCTCTCAGACTTCAAGATTACATCATGCCTTAAATGTTTACCTTCCCTTTATCACTTACTCCTCATCACTCCTCCTATGCGCTCTGCGCTCCTCGGGGGATTGGGGGGGGGGGGGGGGTTCTGTGGCAGAACTGCCAGAAAATATTAATATCTTTGCTTTTTTGTACTTCGTTTTTACTTACTTTGGTTGTTGACTAGTTGGTGTGAGACATTTGTCATGACTGTTACCGTGATTGTCGAAATCTATTTCTTTGTGTTTTGATTTATCATGTGCCAATAAAATATTACGTAGTGAAAGTAAATGGTGTTTTGTGTGTTATAAGTATAACACTCGCCATACTCTAATATTTTCGAGAAGCAACTTAGCAGAGACATTGGATGGTAGTTGGAGACATTAATTTTGCAACCCTTCTTAAAAATTGGTTTTACTATAGCAAGCTTTATAATCTCTCTGGGACAATACTTGCTGCAAAGATTCATTGAAAATGTAACACAGAACTTGACACATACAGTCACTACAGAACTTTGTAATTTTGGATGAAATGTTGTCAGTGGCTGTGGTACCGCATTTATTAGAGTATAAGACAACACTGAATGTAAGACAACCCACCTTTTTTTTAAGAGGATCCTTGGGAAAAATTTATTTTTAACATATTCTGTCAAATGTACAGAAACGACTCTCTTCAAATAACTCCCACTATCATCTATATCTGTGTAACCCTCATTATCTAATATGCTGAAATTACTGCCTATTTTAAAAAAAAATAATAGTATGTTACATCAGGATTGTTATTAAGAAAATTGTTCACAATAATGATTTTGCAAATTGTGCCATTCTCAAGTAACAGCTGTAAGAACATGCAATCGCTAAAAGATCAATTCAATTTCAGGGATATGTTCTCTTCTTAAAATCATTTTGTCACTTGTGAAATATTGCTGTCTGTGGATGCAAGTAAACATAAGATAATCTCATAATTCATGTTCACAATATCCTCCTTGATGGGTCTGTTTGTTTCTAGTATTGTACGTTTTTACTCTACAGCTTGCATGCATTTGATTACTGGAAATTGTAAAATGGTCTAGGACGTAACTAATGGAATTAAAAATGAAATAAATTTTATTTTATCAAGCAATAAATAACTTTATTTATTGGACAATTGCCAAGTCTATTTTCTGTTACTTTACTTCTGGAAGAAAGTGTCAACAATAAATATGTTATTGTTCTGAGTAAATTATTCTAATGCATGAAACCCGTTTGTTATGCTATGAGTGTGAAAAGTGGCTTGAAGCCATTGGTCAAAGTAGTGTTGCCTCAGGCATTGGTGCTTCTAAATCTCAGAATTTGAAATCAACAGCACCAGTTTATATGCCGATTATGTGCCGGAAAATTCTTCATCTGGTATTATTAGTTAACAGTCAGTCACTCTTTGTGTGACTTGTAAATCATTCAAGGCTAGTAGGTTGCATACACTGTCTCCTAACACTGCCTACAATGTGAGTTGGTTAGTGTTCCACCCATATTTATTATCTAGAAACCTATTCATCAAGACGTTTATCTTGTGGTACTAACAGCAGCACTTCATCTGGATTAGCTTGATCAGCAGCTTTCATTCGCACAAAGATGTAATTAATGGCTATCTTTTCACTCCAAATTTTCTTAGTAATGTCAGTATTTAAAAGATGAATTAACCAGGATCAAAAAATAAGGACAAATCAATGCATTACCAAAGTAACTAAAGTGTGTTGTGGAAAGAAATGGAATATTTAGGTACTTGTTAGAAAAGTTACTATCTTACAGTGATTGGACAACACAAATGTTACTACATAAGTGACCCATCTTGGCTTCACATGAGTAGCAGTAAGTATCTCTGGCTGGATGACTTTTGTGGTGTAGTGGTAAATATGTTTGCATGCCACTGCGTACAGTTCTGTAAAATTCAGAGAGCAATGTTAGGCAACTGAAGATCATCACTTTCATATAAATTAAATTATTTAAACAGCAGATGTCAGAAAAGTTCTTAGAAGGCATGAATGTTCTGTTTAATACTTAATTGGCTTTTGAGTGACATCTTATGTGCAAGATTGTATGCGTATTTTCATTTGAGACTGGTTGACTGGATCATGTCCAAAGGTGGCATGGTGTGGCGTATCAGGGTGTGGCGTGGCGCGGTATGGCGCTGCGTGACATGTGAATGCCATCATTTGAACAACAGATCAGAATCTTTTGACATGACAGTGACGTTCAGTCAAGTGCGATTCCACCTTTACTCAATGGATGTCTGCATTGTTCTACCTCACCAGCTGCAGTCCATATAGGTAGAGCACAATGCTTGCTCCCCACCCTCACGTACACAAATCTGACAGCTGCCACTCATTCTGTAAGTTTCCTGCACCCATTAATTAAATGGCATCCGCGAGACGAGACAACATTCACACGCTCAGCAAGACAAGTGTCCATTGTCTTCCACAGCCACAAGTCTGTACTGTGCACTCGATCACTGAGGATTGTATACCCTACGGGATCAGCTCACCATGGTCACCTGGCCGCACATGCAGACAATTCCAGTATAACTATTATAACTATTTGAGTCGCGATAGGCACAATAAAAAGATTCACACAATCATAGCTTTCGGCCATTAAGGCCTTTGTCAGCAGCAGACACACACACACACACACACACACACACACACACACACACACACACACACACACACACACACACACACACGCACATGCACACGCACACACTCACGCAAGCGCAACTTGCACACACATCTGCAGTCTCAGAGAGCTGAAACTAGTTTCAGGTGTGACAGGCAAACAGCCAGAGATACAGGTAGCATTGTCTGGAGCTTGACTGGAGATTTGTAGTCAGTTGGTGAGGTAGCTAACTGGAGACAGGGTCTCAATGGCAGGTTGCGGTGGTGAGTGATTTGATGTCATTATGGTGCAGCGCGGGTGTTTGAAGTGAACACAGCTGCAGGCACGCGTGATTTAGTCTGTTGGCCGGTGCGACTGGCTCGTGTGCCTGTGTGAGACGCAGTCTGGGAGGCTGTCTGGGTGGGGCAGGAGTAGGCTGGGGCGCACTTGGCTACTCAGTGACAGCTGGTGGCACACATGAGTCACCAGAAACTGCTAGGGCGGTCTCTGCATGGCCCATTGCCTGCGGAGCATCATCCATTGCCAGGTCCTCTGCTGGGTCGAAGAAGTGCGTGGTGGTGAGCTCTGTCAAGAGGTATGCCAGTTTGCCTCTGTCTATCGACTCTTTCGCCGGGCTACCATTATAAACAATCTCCAACATCTTCACACTGCGGGTTATCACAAGGGTAGTAGTAGTAGTAGTAGTAGTAGTAGTAGTAGTAGTAGTAGAGGGGTTTTTGGGCGCACGACAGTAAGGTCTTCAGCGCCCGTTCAGTAACATAGTGAGACGGGAGTCAAGAAAAAACTCAGAACAGTAGTATAAAACGGAACATAAAACACGGGGAACAATCGTTGAAAAACATGTGCTCACCCACACCGAAGCGTGGGATGAAGCAGGGTGTCAGCAGTAAAACATGGACAACACAGGAAGAAAATGGTAGAGGGAGCCAAAACAATGTAGCAGATGGAAGTGGCTGGCTGACCGCAAGGAAAAAAGGGAGGAGTGAGCCACTCTGCAATACACTAAAACCTCCAGCCTAAAAGTTTAGGCCAGAGTCCAGACACATCACAAAACTTAAAAACCCTAGACACACGCGTCTCATCATTAGTTAAAACACAAGGCAGATCCCGATCAACTTGTGCTTCTGCCCTCGCATCACGGTATAAAATGCAGTCTGTTAAAATGTGCCAGACAGAGATGCGCACACCACAGGCATCACAAAACGGAGGATTCTCCCGCCGTAATAAAAAGGCATGTGTGAGAGGACAGTGCCCAATCCAAAGATGTGTAAGGGCCACCTCTTCCCGCCTGAGCAACCGGCAGGAGGAACGCCACGGCCGAGTGGTTGAGTTTACCGACCGCAGTTTATTGCCCATCACCGCCAGCCATTCGTCCTCCCACAACTCCATGCACTTCCTGTGGAGTGCAGAGATGACAGACTGCAAGGGGATAGGACACTGGACCACATCCGGCTCTCTGCAGGCCTCCTCGGCAGCCCGATCAGCCTGTTCATTGCCCCATATTCTGACATGACCAGGCACCCAGCAGAAGGATACCTCTTTACCCCACCGTTGGAGCAAGTACAGTTGGTCATATATCAGCTGGACCATCACCTCAGTCGGGTACAGGTTCTGCAGTGATTGTAAGGCACTAAGAGAATCGGAGCAGAGAAGAAATCGATCGCCCCGAACACGATTCATCTGCTCCAGTGCCTTCAGGATCGCGTGGAGCTCCACTGTGAAAACGGTATATTCAGCAGGGAGGCGAATCCAGGTAACATGGTCAGGGAACACCACAGAACAGCCAAGGAAATTCTCCTGTTTGAAACCATCAGTGTAAACGACAGTGAAACCGTGATGCACATCTAAAATGTTAAAAAACAGAGATTGGAATCTAAAATTTGGTGTGCTATCTTTCTTAAAATTAGTCAAATCTAAAATAAGTTTGGGTCTCCGGAGGAGCCAAGGTGGAGATCTGCTCCAACCACGACGTAAAACACGAAGACCAGCCATAGACATCGCAGCGAGGCAATCCTGTGTGCGAATCCCATAGGGCTGCGTCTCATGTTGCCGGTTATGAAATAACCGTGCCAGAGGAGGCTGAGCAACGGTATGGTATGCAGGTGTGTATGGTGTGGACAAAGTTTTATACGCCTGGCGTACCGTAAGTAGCCGTCGCCGCATATGAAGTGGCGGTTCACCAGCCTCTGCACAGAGGCTTGGTATGGGGCTAGTTCGGAATGCCCCAGTGGGCAACCGAAGCCCTTCATGGTGCACAACATCCAACATCTTTAAGTAAGAAGGCCTCGCAGACCCATACACCGTGCACCCACAAGTGAGCCGAGATCGCACAAACGCCCTGTAAAACTGGAGCAGACAAGACCTGTCAGCTCCCCATGCACTGTGGCTAAGACATTTTAAAATACTTAAAGCCTGAAGCGACCGCTGTTTCAGGTCTTTAAGATGAGGTAACCACATAAGCTTCGAGTCAAAAATGAGCCCCAGAAATCTCACCGTGTCTTTAAAAGTAAGAATAGTGTCCCTCATCCTCAACTCAGGAAAGGTTAAAATCGAACGAGAACGGTTAAAAAGAACACATACAGACTTCTCGGTGGAAAACTTAAAACCACTTGTCTGCGCCCAGTCATCCAAACGTCTAATAGTAAGTTGCAACTGACACGTTGTCGTTGCAAGGCTTGAAGACGAGCAAAACAAAGAGAAATCATCCACAAACAAGGAACACTGGACAGGACTGTTCACTATGGACGTAATGCTATTAATAGCGATGGCAAAGAGAGTCACACTTAAAACGCTACCCTGAGGGACACCGTTCTCCTGCTCAAAGTGATCTGACAGGACGTCACCAATTCGGTATCGAAAATATCGTGGCGAGAGGAAAGACTGAATAAAAAGAGGAAGAGAACCACAAAAACACCATTCGTGAAGTTGCTCCCGGATGAGACGCCTCCAAGTGGTATCATAGGCCTTCTCGATGTCGAAAAATACACCTAGAAGGTGATGACAGCATAGGAAAGCTTGTTGTATAGCCGCCTCCAGGAGGGCAAGGTTATCGAACGTGGAACGAAACCTCCTGAACCCACACTGAAAGCGACTAAGGAGTTGCCGGGATTCTAACATCCAGACAAGGCGGCGGTTGACCATTCGCTCCAAGGTCTTCCCCATGCAACTAGTGAGGGCAACACTGCGGTAGCTGCTCGGGCTCATGCGGTCTTCCCAGGTTTTAAAAAAGGAATTAAAACTGCCTCACGCCACGCATCAGGAAAGTGACCCGACGCCCAAATGGCATTAAAAAGTGCGAGGAGGATTTCTTTGTTGCGCATTGTGAGGTGCCACAGCATACTGTAATGGATCCTGTCGTGACCAGGGGATGTGTCATGAGCTCCAGACAATGCAGAATCCAGCTCCCACATAGAAAATTGGCAGTTGTAAACTTCATGAGAGGTGGACTGGAAGTCCAGACTACATCTCTCAGCAACGGCTCTATGGCACTGGAAACCTGGATCCTGACTGGTTGTTGCAGTAACTGTGGCAAAATACACTGCCATAGTCTGGGCAATGTCTCGCGGATCCGTGTGGAGAGTGCCATTATTCATTACAGCAGCTATGGGGCACCTCCCTCCTCTGCCAGAAATTCTCCTGATGGTCTCCCACACAATGGAACTTTTGGTGGAACAATTAATGGTGTTCAGGAACTGTTGCCATGACCTCTTCTTGCTCTCACGAATAATGTGGCGACATCTTGCCCTCCCCACCCGAAAGGCTGCAAGCTTCTCAGATCATCGTGGTGGTCTCCTTTCGGGGCCCACACCATCTGGCAAGTGAATCCAGATTGGGAAATGATCACTACCGTGCAAGTCAGCGACCACTTCCCAGTGAGCACTGGCGGCAAGAGCTGGAGAGCAAAGCGAGAGATCAATGGCAGAGAACGACCCAGTCGCTGTGCAGAAATGAGTACTCTGTCCTCCATTGAGCAAGTAGGCACAAGATGACAGGAGAAGCCTCTCAATTGCTCTACCCCTGGGGCAGGTAATTGCAGAGCCCCAAAGCACATTGTGGGCATTTAAATCACCACAAATAATGAATGACTGGGGGAGCTGTGTAAGAAGGTCGGTGAGGGCCGCTTCATCAAGTGCATCATGTGGGGGCAAGTAAAGCGAACATACAGTCAATGGATGACGCACGTGCACGGACACAGCGACGGCCTGTAAAGTCGTCGTAAGTGAGAGAGGCAAGGAGTGATAGTCCATCCTGCCTCTAGCTCTATCCCCACACAGGTCGTCCTTTTTGTGGAGTGTATAGCCTCGTATCTCAGGGGAGTATGATGGATGGAAATACGTCTCCTGGAGACATAGACACAGTGGTCTACCCTGAGAGAGTAGACGAAGTTCCTCCACATGCGTCCTGAACCCTTGCAAGTTCCACTGAAGTATGGGAGCCATCTATGTTGGGGGCAGCACCTTCAGCCTGTCTCTCCGACGGGGCAGGGAGACCGCAGCAGGTGGGACGAGATGATTGCCCCACACATACATCGTATTCCATCAACTCTGGGGAAGAGTCAGATGAAGCCTCACGTAAAACAACATCCGCATGGTCAGATGGTTTACCACGGGATTTGACCCGCTGTTGCTGCAGTACAGGAGCTTTCTGTGGTTTGGTGGGCTTTGGAGGAGCTGCTTTGGGAGTGGTAATTGGCGCACTGGGCTTGGGAACAGCCTCAGCTGTGGGAGGCGCCAGAGGCTGGCCCAAGTTCGCCACTGTACCTTTGTCTGCCGTTCGAGTAGGGGCTACTGTCTCTGAAACACTGGCTGCGTTGCAAGTGCACTGACAGCTGCAGGTGTTAGTGCCAACACTCACCACCTCGGTCTGCATTGAGGCATCGACTTTTGGAGTAGGCTTCTGAACCAGGGATGCGAAAGATGTAGCAAATGTGAGAGGTTGCATCGACTTATAGATCTTCTTGGCCTCACAATAGGGGATACGCTTGGTTGCTTTTATTTCCTGGAATTTGCGTTCCTCTAAAAATATTCGGCAGTCCCGACTCCAAACAGGGTAGTTCCCAGAGCAATTAATACATTTAGCCAGAGACGAGCAACCAACTCCTTCATGAGCAGCCTTACCACAGTTTCCACAAGTCGCTTCGCCTTTACATCCTAAGGTGGTATGCCCAAAACGCTGGCATTTAAAACAGCACATTGGGGTCGGGAAATAAGGCCTCGGGAAATAAGGCCTCACACTAAGGCGAAGGAAGCCAGCTTTAACATGTTCAGGAAGTTTTGTGCTACTGAAGGTCAGAATAAAGGAGTCGGATTTGACAAGATTGCCATCAACCCTCTTCATGATGTGTTGGACATCAACGATACCTTCCGGAGCCCACTCACGTTGCAGTTCTTCCTTGGGAATGTCAACTAGATCCCAGCATGCCACAACACCTTTGCTGTAGTTCAAGGTGCTGTGCAGTTCAGTGTCTATGGCATACTCTCCAAGGCATTTAGCAGATTGGAGGTTAGTTGCTAGCTGGGAAGTGGAAGTTTCCACTAGCAAGGTCCCATTACGTAAGTGCTTCACCGATTTTAAGGAGCCACAGATTCCCTCCAATCCCTTTTGTATATAGAAGGGCGAAACCTTCTCGAAACTACCCTCCTTCCATTTCACAATGAGAAACACATTCGGATTACCAGAATGCATTCTGTTACCTAAGACTGGACTTGTCAAAGAAGTGCCGGAGTCAGGGGGACTGACTGCATAGCCCTCTTAAGAGACTGGGTGTTAGAACCTTCCAGCGGCCCACCCTTTCCGCTGGGAGGAAGAAAAGAGGATTTCGAAGGATACATCTCAGTCCCACGAGCAGCTAGGGAACTACAAGTCCACCTAGACAGAGCCCCGCCTGCCTAGGTAAGCCTTATACAACGGAGGTGCAGCAGGTTCCCCAGAGGTTGCCCGCTAACGACTGTTCCACCTCAACAGCCATGCATCTCATCAGCGCGCAGCACACCTTGAGATTGAGGGGTTGTTTATAGAGGTTTAATTCATCCTCGCAATCCGGGCGGTCAAGCCAAGATCCCCACTCCCTGAGACACACAACATTCCACTACCACGCCGCACGGTGGTCGTTGAAGTATGCCCAGAGCTTACGGTGACAAAGGACTGGCGGCGCTTACCAGTCCCCAACTCAGGAACCCCGGGGTTGCCAAGCCCGTACCCAGCCCCTGGGGGCGTTATCACAAGGAGAGGTCCTGAGTAGCGCAGCGAAAATGATGGCTGTACTGTCTCTGTGCACAGCATCACATACATGCAGTACTGTAGATCTGGATGAACAAAGGCTTTGCCGGTGCTGTGCTGTGTCAGTGGGTGTGGTTGAAGGCCAGCCATGTGACAATGCTGGCATTCTGCTAGTGGCAGGGCCAAGGCAGCATGTGGCAGCGGTACTTCCTCCAGGAATTCTCTGGTGATGGTGAGCAACTGACCGGAGTTGAGGTCTGCAGGTGAGATGCTAACTCTTCCTTTGGTGTCACTCACAGGCCAAGTAGTACGAGTGCTTTCATCTAGGCAGTGTTGTTGCACATTACGGATGCCTTCAGCATCTGATAAAGCCTCTTGACCATGCCATTAGTCCCCAGATGGTAGCTTGTCGTGGTGTAACTGGGCCACAGAGTAAGGTGACATGTTTGAACAGTGCACAAGTGAACTGGTGGTGTGTCACGTCAGGGAAGGCGCCAATGGGCATGTGGGTGTGTCTCCCAACTTTGGCGTGCTAGCATGCTGCGCAGGTGCATGCCCACTGACGACTGTCCTTCCAGAGTCCGAACGAGGCAAAACATGCTGCCCAGAGTGACACCGTGGTATTTGAACCAAGATGTGAAAACCTGTGGACTGAGTTGAAAGCACTACGGAGGAATTTTTTCTGGAGAAATAGGTGATGTGTGCCTGTCGTAACGTTGCACCAAATCTTATGGGAGGAGCCAGGTATTGGCACCAGGTCTAGATGTAGGACACTGGAGGAATCATGTCAGAAGCTGTCCAGTTCTCTGTCGCCCTCCTGTTCTTGGGCGAAGGCTTTGAAGTTCACTGGGCAGGAGATGACTGCACAGTCGCAAGACAAGCAGTTGGTGCCTGCTTTCCATCCCAGAAATGTGTTGGATGCCCATTGTGAACTGAGACACATATTACAACTACTGTAGTTGGCACAGTTGGTGTTATTGGTCTACAAAGTGTGTGTTATAGGTTTATGGTCAGTGAAAACAATGAAGGGGAGAGCTCCTACTGATGCATGGAAGTGTTTCACTGCCAGATACGAGGCGAGCAGTTCATGGTCATATGCTCTCAAAGAGTGCTGCAGTGCTAACAACTGCCGTGAGAAGAAACCATGTGACTGCCACCTGCCTTCAATGCGTTAGGCTGGTGTCCACAATGATGGCTAACTCTGCATCATTTATTAGATGAGTAAGCAGTGCCACTTCAGCGAAGCACCGTTTAGGTGTAGTAAAACTTCGATACAGTTCATGAACCCAGGTAATGGGAGCCCTTCCTTTTGCTATGGGGCCACCTTGTGCTGCAGTCAGCAGTTTTTCGCACCACAGCAACATTACACAAATGGCACTGATAGAGGTTGACCATCCTGAGATAATGGCATAGGCCTTTTTGAGTTTCTGGGCGTGGCATGTTCAGCATTGCCTGCATTTTGTCTGGCAGAGGTATGGATCTGACGAGTGATTAGGTGACTGAGAAACTCAATCTCACTGACCCCAAATACACATTCTAATGGATTGATCACTACGCCAGCCTCGTTGAGGCACAGGAAAACAGTTTAGGTGGCTGTGGTGGAGCTCAGGCATCTTCAAGAACACAGGAACATAGTCCAGGTGTGTGAAGCAATACGGTAACCCTCCACAAGACGCCATGCAGGAAACGCTGCCAAGTCTTGACAACATTCCTAAGGTCAAATGTCATGAACACTGTCTCGAAGAGCCCAATGGTAGTGGTAATTGTGGTTTTTTCTGTCCTCACGTGCCACGGGGATCTGTGTGTATGTCTTCACGCAGTCAATTTTACTAAACAGTTGCACCTGCCAAGGCATGTGCAAATGTGCCATGGGATATCTTTCTGGCATTATCCTTGAATTTAGTGTGTAGTCCCCACATGGGTGTCACAGATTGTCCTTTTCGGGCACCAAATGTAAGGTGGAAGACCAGGAGCTCCTCGATGGTCAGACAATCCTTGTTGCAACATTGCCTCAAACTTGGCCTTTGTGACCGCAAGATTGTCAGGTGCAATGTGATGTGGGGGCCACGAGATGGGAGGACCAGGGTTGGTGGTCATATGGTGGAGTGTTGAATGCTTAATGTCCCACGGTGCCCAGATGGGCGAGTTTGCTCTGGAAGTTTGTTTAGAAAGCCTGTGAATTGTTTGGAGCACACCATGGGTTTAACAGTGAAGAAAGCGGCCTGCTGTTACTGTCCAGCTATCTTCAGACTTATCATAGAGTCAATCAAGTGGCAATTTCCAATATCCGCAAGCAACTGGTGGTAGTGTCCGAGGAAATCTGCACCTAGGATCAGCTTGATGGCATCAGCCAAGGTGAACCTCCACATGAATGTGTGGTGTATTCCAAGATCCACATTACAATTATGAGTGCTGTACTTTTTATGTTGGAATTGTTTGCTGTGGCGAGGCACAGTGCTTGGCTTCCTAACATCTCAAAATGAATATATCCAAGCTAGTGTCAACCAGGTGCCTCATGCCCCCACTCCATTCTGCCACAAACACATGTTTTGATGAAACACTGCTGCTGAGTGTGTCTATGTCCTATCACAGCAGGGAAGAATGTTTTATGAACAGTGTGTCTCCACGAACATTTTGTTTGGTGCTTTTTCCCACAGTTAACGAGACCTTGTTATTTGCTTACGAACTCAGTGTTATGGATAATGCATCTTCACCATCACTTCATTTCTTATCCTTTGTAGCAGTTAACCAGAGTTTGTTCTGTATCAGTGTTCTCTGAGCTGACATCTGCACACTGGAGCTGCAGCCACTCATTGCTACAGACAGCTCCCGCGCAGCGCCGCTGGACACTGCTGTTCTTGTGGGCTGCAGGCAGCATGGCAACATACCCCCGCGTGTCTCACCAGCAGCTCACTACATCACATGCTGCCCCCCTTGCACTTGCACTGACACCATGCACTGCCATCACTGGGCTCTCACTGACATCACCTCAAGTGTACGAAGCAAAAACATATTCTGGCCCCAGAAAACATTTTTGCCTCTTGCACCTACCAAGCTCTGCTCCCCAAGGGGGATCTGTGTGGCAGCCTCGGACAGCAGCACAGCAATTAGTTAGTGCCCAGATTCGTCCATGTACGCCCCTGCATAAACGTACTGTTAGGCCAAAGTAGGACAATGATGTGGAGCTGACAGCTGTGCAGGACGCAAAGGGAGACATCAGTGCAAGCTAGCTGCTGTTACTCAATAGATGACTGCATTACTGTGTGATCTCGCCAGCTGTGGTCCACGTTCGTCGAGCATAATGCATGCTGTCACATGTACAAATCAGACAGCTGCAACTCATTTGCTACATTTCTAGTGCCCGCGAATGAACATTCGCATGCTCAGCTGGACATACGTCTGCGGCCATAAGTCTGTACTGTACACTCTATCACTGAGGAATGTATACCCTCCAGGAGAAGTGGTTGAGCAGTTCACCACGATCCCATGATCACCCATGCGGACACTTCCAGTATAATTACTATAATTTTTTGGTGTATGTATATTGCTGTGAATAAATGTGTTGTGTGTAACCACTTGTATATAATTTTCATCACCCATGCCTACAGCTTGGACTTAGTGTGTGGGCATTACAGTACGACTGGTTTGAAAGTGGCAAAGACCAAGCTTGCTCACTTCAAGAGAAATGAGTGAAATGTTCAGTGACTTTAAAAGTAAAATTCTGTCAGACAATCTGACAAAAAATCAAAGAGGTTTTGATTTAATGTAAAATCAGAAAGAAGTTTGAAATTATCTATTCAGGCACCAAAATGGAAAATGACAGAGAGAAGGCTGAAATGCTGAGTCTTCTGAAATTATTTTTGCACAGAATAATGTAATACAATCCATCCTTTCAATCATTGTATGAATTTTGAAATGGCATGTATTGATACACCTCATCATGGAATAGAAAAAAACTACAATCGCTTTATAGTGGAAAGGCATCAGGACCAGATGAGATACCTGTAAGAGTCTACAGAGATCATACAAAAGAGCTTGCTCTCTTTCTAGCAGCAGTTTATCATAGATAGCTGGGGCAACGAAGGGTAACCATCCACTGGAAAAAGCACAGGTCATTCCCATTTTCAAGAAGGGTCTTATAGGCCTCTATCGTTGAGTCGATCTCTTATAGAATTATGGAACACGTTTTATGTTACGTATACTGACATTTATGGAGAACAGAAAGCTCTTCTATAAAAATCAACATGGATTCTGCAAACAGAGATCTTCCGCAACTTAGCTGATTCTGTTCCTCCATAAGGTTCACAGTGCTGTAGGCACTGGGCTCAGGTTGGTGCTGCGATCTTTGACCTCAGGAAGGCATTCAACTCCATTCCGCACAGCCAATTAGTGAAAAAAATATGAGATAACGAGTAAAAACTGATGGATGTAAAAGTAATTTTGGGAGTACCCCAAAAAAATGTATAGGGCCATTACTGTTTACAATGTTTATAATTATCTAGTAGAAAGCATCATATGCTCTTGAAGTGCCTTAGTTGACAAAATCGTGGAAATAGAAAACTCTGAAAATGACAAAATAGGACAGTCATTCTGTATATACAGCAAAAGGACCACTTAAGAGTCAGCCTAAAAAAAAAAGAATTTATAGCTTTCTGACAGTCATGGTTTAAAATGTGCATCATTGTTAAATGACTTTGTAAAACATAAATGCTGTGCAACATATTTTATTATACCTAATGTATGTCTCGTCAGTGTGGTTGGAGGAGTGTCCAAACTTGCTAATGATTTTAAATGTGGCGATGTAGTTAATATTCTTGCAGTGACGAATGAGAGTCATGATAAAAACAAATCTTTCCATGATTTTGAGAAGGTGACCTCAAAACTTCATCATATAAAGGGGGTATTGGTATGCGCCATTTCTTAGTGTTATGACATACCAGCAGTCAACCAAACTGCATATAAGTTTAACAGATACATAATGAAATATCATCATCAATGTCAATCTAGTCTTGCAAAGAAGTGACTATACTGATCATGAGCTACATCTGAACAAAATAGGCTAATTCGGATTGTACAAAAACATTGAAACAAGAGTAAGTAATAAAAACACTTCCAACTAACTCTGCTCGAGAAGTCTGCCTTTGTGCTGCAAAGCCACTCCAGATTCAGCTAACAAGAGCACATATATGGATGCAACGGGATGCATCGTAAGCGTTCTTCAAAAGCTGTGATCAACAGTGATATAACTGCATCACAAACATCACCTGCAGAAACAGCAGTGCTACATGATATTTCATCCATAGAGCATGAAGAGCTTGAAAGTATTTCTGCTGCTTCATGCACAAGTAAAAAAACTGCACCACAAGCATCAACAAGAGCAAGACGAATTCCAAAGAGAAGCAGCGATTTTTTATGGCTAGCACCTTCATGACTACAGCAACGTCACCAAGTAGACAAACCCCCAGCTGCAACATAGGTCATGGTATAAAAAACCCAGCTCGAAGCAAACAGCGAAGTATGGTGCGAACATAGAAAAAGACCAGGACAGTGAAGATAGCTTGAACAATCTTACTATTTTTCACCAAAATATCAGAGATCTCAACAATAAATTAGATATTTTATCTGTGAATCTAGGCGATATGGATCTTGTAGATCGTGCGCATATTTTATGTCTTACTCAGCACCATATGACAGTTGGTACTGAGGGTCTGCAGCTTGATGGGTATGATTTAGGTACTCCCTATTTCAGATCAAGCAGACAGAAGGATGGTGCTGTAATTTATATAGATAACACAGTTATTTATAAACCACTATATTTAAACAAATATTGAATATATCAACACTTTGAAGTCTGTGGTATTGAAATTACAGTAAAGGACATACTGGTTACAGTGTTTACAATTTACAGATCTCCGGCTGGCAAGTCTTTTATCTTTATGAATGAATTAGAATCTCTGTAGGCTAAACTTTTTCCCAAAACAGAAATGTAATAGTTACACGGGAGTTTAATGTTAACGTCTTAACTGATAACACTTGTAAGATTGACCGTGAGCATTTAATGAATTCTTACAACTTGGCTGCTATGGTTAACTTCCCCAAGAGAATTACAGAAAATTACAAAAGTCTTATAAACATTCGTTTTTTTTACATTATTATTATTATTATTATTATTATTATTATTATTATTATTACAAGAATAGAAGAAACAGTGCAAGTGTAATTCAAGTCATAAATTGTCTTTCTGATCATGATGGCTAACTGCTTAAGGTCAACAACATCAATGTGTATAACAAAAGTTTCCCCACACCTATCAGTCCTTTAGATGTTTAAACACTGAAACTGATTCAGCTTTTAACCACCATTTGTCAGTGTTTGTCACAAACTGATTGGGATTCAGTGTATAGGGTAACTGATGTAAATGACAAATTTTATATTTTCTTAAACAAATTCATGTCTATATCTGAAATGACTTTTCCAAAAAGAACTGTGAGGAAGAACATTACAGTTTCTTCCAGGAATTAAAATTTCTTGCAGAGCTACAAGAGAATTACATACCTCTTTAAGAGCATCCAACAAACCCCATGAAAAATCCTATTATACATTGTACTGTAAAGTTTTAAAAGAGTGATAAATAAATCCAGAAACTTGCATATTAAATCTGAAAATGATAACTCTTGGAGCAAAATAAAATCAATTTGGAATATCATGAAGAGAGAGGGTAGCAAGAACAAGAACATACCAAAGAGATAAGCTATAATGACAATGTGATACATAATCCTGTAACAATTTGTAACATATTTAACAATCACTTCTTAACTGAAGTGGAATATGTGAGCTGTAAGGACTCATTAAATATGGAAATTAATTTATTGCAACAATGTGATCACAACTTGTATGACCCAATTTGTTAGCTCCATTCACTATTAGTGAAGTTAAAGATATAATCAAGGCCTTAAAAAATAAAAATACCATATTTATCTGATTTTAAGGGGACTTTTTTCCCAGAATCATCATTCCAAAAGTAATTGGTCATCTTATATTTGCAGATTAAACTATCGTTGCCAAGATCAATGTTTTTATATTGTTTAATAGATCAATGTAGGGGGTCATCTTAAATTTACAGATGAAGGTTTGGCTACTGAGGTTTCGTACAAATATATTTTCGAGAGTACCAAATGAGTGGGGCAGGAATGATAGGGTTTTGTCAGCTGCTGCTTCTACACAGCCAATAAGAGAGTGGTGGGCAGCCAATATGATCAGAGGCAAGAGACACTTGGTCAGAGGCAAGAGACACTGTAATATTATCACGTCAGTATAAAAGAAAAATCTGCTGTGTGTTCAAAAATAGAAAACAGCTGTGTCCTCAGGTCCCACCATAACCAAAACCTCAGAAATGACAATATATTCAGAACAAACACCCAAATATTTGTGACAATGAAGATACAAGTTTCACAGCTGTCTTTGTTAGGATGCCAATGATGATTTACAAAAATAGTGACACCATAGGTGACAAAAAGCAGTGAAGGTAGAAATTAATGTAAACAATTCCTTTTTGTTTGTTTTATTTCCCCTTGTGTTATCAAAATGTAGACAATGAATAAATGGCATAAGTTTAGAATAGGCGTAATATTAACTTTTTAGGCAGATACCTTACACATCAATGAAAGTTGTTCATTTTGATTAGATAGAATATATTCCAAGTAAATTTTTCCCAAGGAGCCTCTTTAAAAAAAGAGGGGTCATCTTATACTCGAGTAAATACAGTATTCAAGCAGCAAAACACATTATGTAAAGTCCTGCCAACCCCACTACATTTTTTTACTGTGTGTGACTTGATGTATGATTAAGCTGAAAGCCAAGTATATCTACTTGTTGCATTGTATTGGACACTCACTTGAAAACAGGTACATGGCAAAGTCGTGCAGAAGTGAATGCGAAATGAAGGGATATTTTAATCCAACCAACGATGGCCAGTGCAGATGAATGTCACTCAAAAAATTTACCAAGAGTCTTTTCTATATAGGATACACAGATTGAGTTCTATCTGAGATATTCACCACATATTAAAATTGTTTTCAGCAACTTTAAAACTCTGATTCTTTCAGTAATTGTCTTCTGTCATTGTTTGCAGGGGACCTCTTGCCTTAGCTTGATCTCTGCTAATGGCAAGACTTTTTTTTCCGATTCATTTACAACAACACTAATCATGTGACTGCAACTCCATGACCTCACACATTTGTTTAATTTCTTCCCTAGATCTGAATGATATGGGGAAATCTTTAGCACGTTCCAAATGAACTTATCTCTGACTTTAATTTTGCCAGAGTTCTTGTTGAATGTTTCCCTCCCTTTCTTGCTGCTAGTCGAACACACATGATAAATTACTGCCTTGCATCTACCTTATAATTATGTCCAAGCCCTCTGTGGTTTATTCCCAAATTTCACATTCTCCTCAATGCTACTTAGGGATACTGTAAAGCACATTCAGATTTTTTCCATACTCTCACAGCTTCTTGATCCACTGCTATTGAAAATAATTGTGCTTATAAGATGTACAGAGAAACCAACATAGGCCATATGTCACATATTATTTATTTGACTAGTTTCGTTCATTGAATGCGAGCATCCTCAGATATGCTGTCTACATATGCTAAATTACTGTGCATTGTTGACAGTGACTTTAAAATTGGTATCTTATGAGAAATGAGTACTTGATCGCACAAACAAAAATTAAAGTAGTGTAAATTAAAAATTATTGGTTTAGAGCTTTCTGATTACTCTGTTGCACATTCAGTATACTGATAAAACTCCACTGCAGCAGGCTACATTGCAATATAAGAGCTTATTGACTGAAAATGGCATTTTCAGAACAAATGTTCATGAATAATAGCCCCAAGAATAGAATTAGTGCTATTCATTTGCAGTTGTGTACTTGTTCTATGGAGCCTGACATTTGAGGTCTGGAGAAGATGCTGCATCAGCTGATAGTTGAAGCTGGAGGCAAAGTAATACAAAAGTTCATGAAAGACTGTTTACAGGATGTTTGTGGAGGAAAGCTGGAACAATGCTGTAACCATTTTACATCACAAAAAAGCAGAGGAACAAAGAATAGAGACCAGTCAGCCTTCTCTCTAGGGTGTATAAAATATTATCACTAAAGACAGCAAAAAGATTTTAATAAAGCAAGGAAACAAGTTGAACATATAAGTGGATATAGCACAGTGAATCACTTGCAAGCTATGAAGAAAGGTATGGGACGGAGTAATGAGCATCGATTACCACTTAGCTTGGCAACTATAAATTTTATGGAAGCTTCTGACTCAGTTTCAACAATATTTGTACTAACAGCCTTTGTGAAACAAGACTTTTTGATTCAATTTGGAAGAGTTTGGCAACTCACCGTTCGACGTTACCAAGCTTGTGTCATGTCAGTGGGTTGCCAGTTCGAGCACTTGTTTTAAGTAAACAATTTTCTAGCAACAAAAAAGGCCATTTTCAGGGCCGACACAATTTATAAAAGACTTTCTGTACATGAACTAACAGTTGTTGACAGGTTTGTTCCCGGTATATCTTATCATGAAACGATAATGGATGTGTCGGGACCCAGCAGATTCCCCCCCCAGGCCCCAGAGTGGAAGGCTGGCACACTACCACTGAGCGTGTGGACCACCTTGGAGACATCGTGATCTCTGGCAGGCAAAGCATTCGTGGTCATGCGTTGCCCAGAGCATCCTGCATCAGGGCAATCCCGTGGCCAATCTGAGCACATGGCACCAAGTTTCCGTATTTAAAAATTGTGTGTTGTTAACCTACATAACATTAGTAATTTTGGTTCCTACTGGCATCAGCTATCCAGGGTTAAAATCTCATGACAATTTTTCTCCACCCTGTATATTTCAAAAGTTATCCCTAATCCAAACTACTGTTGTGATAAATATTCCAAAATTTTTGAATCTTAAAATGTAATCATTTCGAAAAATCTAGTGTCACTGTTTTATAGACCTCATTTGTCAGCTTTCAAGACTGTATAATTTTACTAGAATGATGTGTCAGTTATTGAAACATTTCAATTAGTAAATTTAATTTTCCGAAAAATATTTAACAGGATTTTCTAAATCACAGGGATAATCCCTCTGAAATATGCATGTCTAACTATTATTCCGGTATTTTATATTGTTGCTGAATATGTAATTAGGCTGTATTTTATCATTTTATAAAAAAAGCTTACAACATACATCTTTAAACAGGTACTGTGCACAAAATCACGATCCGTCTATGTTTGAAGCTGAATGTTTGTTGCTGATGGAGGTATGTAACCAAAATATAACAATAATTAATACACTTTTTAAAAACCCTTTATTCATGTATTAAGTATAAACACAACATTATGAAGATTAAACTTACACAGGCTTGAACTTAATTTTCATTACACAATGATTTCAGTTTTAATATTTATGGGGCCCTTTGAAACATGGGGAAAGATAATTAAATAACAAATATTTAGTCTCTCACTGTACTTAGGTTGTGATGGGCTGCCATGAAACAAACAGCACGCCATCGACAATGAATCATGGGTGTTGCAATCATTTCAATTAACTTTGTTTGTTCTCTACAGTTCTCCATTTAAGATACCTTAAAAAGTTTACTATTATTGTTTTTAAATCAAAAGCTTAAAATTGTGTTTAAAAAAAAATGTTCAAATTTGTGTGAAATCCTATGGGACTTAACTGCTAAGGTCATCAGTCCCTAAGCTTACACACTACCTAACCTAAATTATCCTAATGACAAACACACACACCCATGCCCAAGGGAGGACTCGAACCTCCGCCGGGACCAGCCGCACAGTCCATCCATGACTGCAGTGCCTTAGACCGCTCGCCTAACCCTGTGCGGCTAAAATTGTGTTTTTCAAAAATAAAAAAAATAAAAACATATGATGAAAATTATATTAAGTTTAAAGTTCTAAAAATACCACACAAATATGACCTCAAACTATACAATATTACCTTAATCTTGAATTTTATTTTGAATAGTTTCTGAGCTACAAGTCTCAGAAATCAGGTGATTTTATAAAATTACAATAACTTTGACCCTTTAAAAAAAAAAAAAAAAGAAGAACCTTCAAGTTTGCAAAAGATATTAACTTAACGTCTACTTTAGAAGACAGAAAACAGAATCGCCACAAAAAAATGTAAGATTTCCTGCTGCCTGAAGAGAAATGGAACAACCCACATGTATGTTCATAGTCCACAATAAGCAATTAATGAGTGATGAGTGTTGTTCATGTAACGAATCTACAGCCAACATTTATTACGTAAAGTCCAATGTCAGTTACTTCTGGTTGCATATTTGTAGAGTATTGTTTAAACAGTCTGTTGCCACAGAGTTTTTGTCATGTTCAATCAGTTGTGTTGGACATAAGAGGAGGAGGAGGAGGAGGAGGAGGAGGAGGAGGAAGAAGAAGAAGAAGAAGAAGAAGATTAAAACTTCACTAAAGTTGCAAATAGAGCCCCTTAGGAAAACAGTGGTCAGGATGGGAAAGAAGACCACCTCCAGTCGATATGTAGGCTGGGATGTCTCATCCAGGACAACTGCATATCATAGCTCATGTTGACACAAATTATACTTGCTGCCTGGGTTCTCAGGCCATCCTCAGTCCCTTTCGATAGTAGGCTGGTTTGGTGAAGGGAGCATCCCATAAGGGATAACAGCTCACTTTTTGCAACATTGTATGAGTACCCAGAAACAGTTGTGGTCGTTTGGTTTGGAGTTGAGTGAAAGGGTTAAACCAGAGGCTCAGATGTTTCCACGTACATACTGAATGCTAATCTCTTGACATCTGGTGTTGGGTGGAGAACTGAACAGCCTCTTCGATAGTTCAGGCATGTGCTACTTGTGTAGCTGAATGTGTGACACGTGCACATTGGGGCTTTTTATGTAAGAGGATTCCCTCCTTAAGGTGTATGATGAATTGGCTGCTTAAAACGAAGACAGATCAGCCACATTAGTCTCAGAAGAAAACATCAGAAAATGAAAATGTTAATGTGGTATTAGTAAACTGCAGGAGTGTCCATAGTATGGTTCCAGAATTACTATCAACTGCCAAATGTAGTGATTCACATGTATTATTAGAAACAGAATGCTGGTTGAAACCAAAAGTAAACAGGAAAAAAAATCCTACATTCAGACTGAAACATTTATTGCTTAGATGCCAGCAGTGGTAGCACATTTATTGCTGTAAAGAAGTCTGTACCACCTAGTGATGTTATTACAACAGATTCAGATCGTGAAATAATTTAACATTAATGTCAAATTTTATTAATATAAAATGTGGCATAGTTATGAAGAAAGGAGAGAAGCTATAATGTGCTGATGATGCTCAAGGCATGATGCCACATGGGTGTCTAGAAGGGATCTAGCACTCTGTATGAAGTAAGACTTGTTGACAAGACTGCTGAGGTCATGGCAGTGCGATAAGGGCTGGCAACAGTGTTTTAGTTGGGTTGCGAGAGTGGGAGTGGGAGGGGAACAGCATCCCCAGAAATATCTATACCAAATAGTATACATAAATTTTATTGCAATCACTGATCAGGAAGGAGATTAACAGATGAAACAGAATCCAGGAACCAAAAGGATAAAGTAGAGGTTTTTAATTATCTTGCTCTATAAAATGGAAAAGCGGGAAAAGAAGAATTATACATACCAACTATAGGAAGGCACTGCATGATGAGAACAATGAAATAGTCAGAGGACAACCAACTTAGCTGTCTCAAAGAACTCCGAGAGTAAGTTCGACTTACTTCGAACACAAGAGAATACATAAGGGAACATGGTGCTCACCGGATGGAAGAACAACCAACCAGGTAGGCTAGATCACATCTCAGTGGACCAGCGCTATAGCCATAGAGTCATGGACGTCAGGTCATATAGAGGAGCCGACTGTGTGTCGGACCACTCCCTCATTGTGAATGTTGAGAAACTACGAGGAAGTGCCATTAAAGAACAATATGCGATAGAAATCAAAAACTGTTTTGAGGTCCTAGAGACCCTGGAAGCAAGAGAGAATGTGGAGGAAAAGTGGAAAGAAATAAAGTCCATGGTACTAAAGAGTATCGGAGGATACATTGGGAAGAAAGAATATAATGAAGAAGAGGAAATTGTTCAACGAGACATGCCAGGAGGCTACAGAAAAGAGAAGGAAGATGAAGGAGAAGTGGCTAGCTGACAGGGAGAATGAGCAGAAAAGGGAACATTTCATCAACGTCAGAAGGGAGACAAAGCGAATCCTAAGAGCAGAGAAGAGAATATATATAAACAGTTTGTTAGAACAAGTTGAGGCAGAGAGCCAAAACACGTATTCAAGGCAATTCTTCGGATACATAATAATCGGAAACGTGGATTTCAGAGCCCAACTTTATTCATTAGAGATAAGAATGGCAACTTCATAAATATCAAGGAAAAAATTGTAGAAAGATGGAAAGAATACTTCTCAGAACTGCTGAATCATCCAGACCCAGATGAGATATTACCTCCAGACACTATGGAGGAAAGGAAAGATGAAGAAGAATGGGAAGTTAGTGAAGAAGACGTGAAGATAGCAATCAAAGGACTCAGAAACAACAAAGCCCCAGGGGAGGACAGAATAACATCAGAATTAATCAAGGAGGGAGGTGAGACCTTACACTTAGAGATATATAAACTGATCCAGTTGATATGGGAGAAGGAAACACTCCCAGAAGAATGGAAATTGGGTATAATATGCCCAATATACAAGAAGGGAAGCAAAATGCAATGTGGTAACTACAGAGTAATCAGCTTGTTGAATGTAATGTATAAGGTACTGGCCATCATTATCCTCATAAAATTGCAACCATTCATAAAGAACAACATACAGGAGTACCAATCTGGCTTTCAACCAAACCGATCAACAATAGATCACATTTTCACACTAAGACAATCGTTTGAAAAACACTGGGAATATGATGAAGATATCTACAGCCTGTTTGTAAATTTTCAACGTGCATATGACAGCATCCACAGGAATAGCCTCTACAATGCAATGTGTGTCTTCAGACTCCCTGAGAAGCTAGTGAGAATGGTGCAAGCTTGTATGGAAGGGTAAAAGGCAGCAGTACGTTTCCGAGGAGCCACATCAGAAACATTAGAGATTGAGACAGGCCTCAGACAAGGGGATGCTCTCTTATGTGTTCTATTCAATTTCATTTTAGAGAAAGTAGTAAAAGAGTGTAGGCAACAGGAGTGGGCTGGAGTACAGATGGATGGTAACTTCAACTGTCCCACATATGCAGATGACATAGTGCTAGTAAGTTAACTCAAGCAGGAGCTGAAAGGAATGTACCAGAAAATGGACAATTATGCACGGAAGGTAGGGCTCAAAGTGAACCAAGACAAAACAGAGTTCATGCAATTAGGATGAAGGCAAGAGCAGGAAGATTTTCTTGAGATAGATGGCAAGAGGTTCAGGAGAGTACATGAGTTCAAATACTTGGGATCTTGGTTTACAACGGGCAACAACATGAAAATGGACATCGAGGAAAGAATACCAGTGGGAATGAAATGCATACATTCCCTCGGAGAGACCCTTGGCTCTAAATCAATCTCAATGAACACAAAGATGAAAATCACCAACACAGTGATATGCCAAGCAGTAATGTACAGTTCAGAAACATAGAGCATGACTAAGCGAGAAAAGGAAAAACTATTAACATTTGAAAGAAGAGTAATGAGGAAGATATGGGGAACAGTTTTAGATAACGGAGAATGGAAGAGGAGGAAAAACGAGGAAATCTACCTTCTGATGTGACAACCAACTATCCTACAGAAGATAAAGAGCAAAAGAATACAATGGGTGGGCCATGTAGCCCATATGCTAGATGGAGGACAGGCGAAGATGGCAGTAGAAGGGAAACCAAAAACCAAACGCCCCATTGGACTACCAAGGCAACGCTGGATGGACGACCTGGCGAAGGACCTAGCAGCCCTGGGGATTGAAGACACCTGGAGGAACTGGGCACAAAACAGGAAGGCATGGAGGCAGTTTGTGGAAGCGGTGTGTGGTCTGCAGGGCCTGTGATCACTGGATATCTATCTATCTATCTCTGTAAAAAACACTACATTAAAGGTGAGTTCCTGTTAATATTTTTTCCAATTAAAGCACTGGCTAGTGAGGACAAACCCAGTGTGCCATCAAGAATAGCTAATGGGGTCTACAGCCACAATGTTTGAGAAACTCGTGGAACTTTCTGGAAAAAATTTGGTCCTCGGCAAGACCTGCGGTAGAATCCGGAAGCCCCTGAAAAAACAATATATAACTGACTAGTGCACAGGAGCAAGGCAGTTGCGGTCAGTACCATGAGTTAGGAGGAGTCGTTACCAGGAAGCAGCTAGGAATGGTACTGTGGTGTCACCGCCAGACACCACACTTGCTAGGTGGTAGCCTTTAAATCGGCCGCGGTCTGTTAGTATACGTCGGACCCGCGTGTCGTCACTATCAGTGATTGCAGACCGAGCGCCGCCACATGACAGGTCTAGAGAGACTTCCTAGCACTCGCCCCAGTTGTACAGCTGACTTTGCTAGCGATGGTTCACTGACAAAATACGCTCTCATTTGCCGAGACGATAGTTAGCATAGCCTTCAGCTACGTCATTTGCTACGACCTAGCAAGGCGCCATTATCAGTTACTATTGATATTGTAAATAATGTACAGACAAGAGCTACATTCAACATTAATGGATTAAAGTTAAGTATTCTACCAGTTACCTCCTTTTTTCTGAAGTCTAAATTCCTTGTCCTGTTCCAGACCTCACGCCAGCCTGCATGAGCTTAAACGCAGGCCTTTCGGCTTCCTCTAAATTTAGTGGGTTGGTCTCCTGCCAATCCACAACAGGTACAACAGCAAAGTCACTGCAAGCAGTGACACACTGATGCCACTGCAGTAAAAACTGTGACAAGTCTATACACATTTGAGAATGGAAAGAAAAGAACAAGCTCTGTAGAGTTTGCCTCTAGTATTAAGGGATGAGTAACAGTTGACATTTTTTGTGTCAGAATATAAAGAGGAACAAGAACTGTCTCCAAGTTGTCTTGTACTGTTAAAGTTTGCATATAGTCACAATGAATAATGTTTGATATTTTTCATGTGTCAAACTACAGGAAGGAACAAGTGGTGCCTAGCAGATATCTTCCATTGCAGTTAAAGTATTTGATGTGTATTGTCGGAATGCATTGCAAACAGAGCACTCATCCCGGACATTGAAAGGTAGAGCATAGGAACTAGGTAATGCTGGGAAGGACTAACATGTAGTGTGGCAGAGTGTACTTACTGATTTGCAAAGATATAAAGTCACAGTAAGACACCTCCCAAATAAGGCTGAACTATTGGGAAAGGAACTGTTCTTATATTGTATCCTTAAGTGTTTGTACCCTTATTCAAGTCCTATGAAGTCAATAGCCTCTCTGTTACAAAATCACCTGTGATAATTATTTTCGGCGACTTTCTCCCTCTCACTCTGTTAAAGCTAACTTAATAAACTTCAGCCCACATTTTTGTCAATGATGTCCTGGTTGTGCCACCAAGATGCATCAAATTTAGACAAAATTAGCAACAAATATGGGTCGACTATGATAATTGGTTGCTTTAGCATACCACATGCATCACGAGCTGTAGTGGCAGAGCAGTTAAGAAACAACTTGGAGGTCAATGTGAGCTCATCTCCTGATCATGTTATTTGATAAGAGAAGACTTCCACTTATAATCAGTACAATGAGAGAGTCAAGCATTGAAAACTGGAGCCAGAAACAGGAATGTGTGTGGGATTGATCTAAATGTCTCAGTATCTGAAAATTACTTCTAGCTGATAGAGAATCATGTCATTAGGACAGTCTTAAGACATCTTACAACCAAAACTAACAGATCCATATTTTTTCAATCAGTTAACTTGAATGAGGGCATGAATGATCACAAGGCTGTGATAGCATCCGTGAGTATGGATGTTGCAAGCAATGTTGCTTATCAAAAGTGACAAGGTACAAACTGTAGAGTATCTAAGTATTCAAAATCATATATTCAACTCAGAGAATGAAGATGTGGGGCACAAATGGTAAAAGGGAATAACAGTGTTCATTATAAATTATGCCTTCATGTGATAAGCAAGGCTGTGAGGGAAGACCCTCTGTAATTCAATACACACACTAAGAAGTTGCTACAAAAGCAAAGAGAGCTCCACTGCAGATTTAAGTGAAGTCAAGGCCTAGTTGACAAACGAAAGCTGAACAAAGCCAAAACGAATGGAAGGATAGCAGTGTGAGAAGTGATCAACTACTCTGAAAGTAAAATTTTCCCACCTTGTCTGACTAAATAACCTTAGCGGTTTTGATGTGATGTAGATTTCATAAGTGGACTGGTATCATTTTGGACCTTCATGGGGATATGACTGCTCCATTTAACTACTCATTTCTTGTTTATTGGTCAATTGCTTTTCCAGAAAATATAGTCACAAAAGCAATATCACTAAGTATTTCGCATCATTCCGCAGCATCATCTTCACAGCTCTTCCTATTCAGATACCTCCTTTGACCACCATTACCAGTCATCTCTCCAAAATTAGACCTCAAGTAACATCCACTATGTTAATTCTGCCCTGCTTTGTTTTGTAAACTTACTTTAAAATGCTACTGTGTTGCTTAAGTTTATACTCATGACTCCCGTCAGATGTTATTGTTTTGGAGCACACATTTTAAATATTTCATTTTTCACTGACATTAATTTCAAGCTAGTACTCGTTTTAAAATCCAATTAGCAATACGCAAATGGCTGGTGCAGCCTCACACTCCAGCCTACATATTCATTACTTCCAATATGGGGCACAGCGAGCAGGTTTTGCACACAAATGTTGTCGTATTAGCAGGAAGAGTGATCTCTAGTGGCCAAATCAAGCACTAACTTCACGTGCCAACTATAAGGTGGCGCACAGACAAAACTGGTAGCTACAGCACTCCTCTTCTTTTGCAAAAAAGTGAGAAATGTGCTCATATCCATTTCTTCTGTGGTTAATGTAGATTGTTGAGCCAGGTGACTGCTGCCACTGGTATGCCGGGTCATAAATGGCACGAGTGCTGACAGGTGGGGTGTCTGCTCCCCGTGAGAGGCAGTATGGTAGGACAGGTAACACTGGCACAGCATCCATTTCCATGTCAGAGTACAACCCCCACCAGGAAAGGAGGTTGTACCAAAGGTAGCGGAACACATGGCACTGGCTGCGATGATGACGGCAACAGCGGAGGCATTGGTGTCAACAGTGCAGGAGCTGGGATCCCGTTGTGGGCCCCGACAGCCGATGGGGGTGCCTACAGCAAAGGAGACAGTTGTAATAACGTAGCAGTGGTGATGAAGGCGAGGGCACTGGCCATGATAAAGGAGATGGCCAGGCAGACTGAGGATGTGGGAGTGGCAAAAGTGCATCCTTTTGCAACAGCCCTCACGAGATGATTGACATGTCACAACGCCCTCACCTCAGCCGCGTAGACAATGTAGAGGTGTTGGCCACAGGTAATCTCAATTACCGCAGGCACCCATTTTGCCTGGTGGCAAAATCCATGGGCCCAAACAACTGTGCCACACCAGAAGCATTGCGGCACCTGGTGTCAGCCAAAGCAGATGTAGCGGAGTACAGGGCTGGTGACAATGTAACAACTCCGCTGGACTCTTATCACCAACAGAGGTGTAGCTGTAAGAACCAAGGAACCGATCAGGAGCTACTTCTGGTGATGCATCCAAAATGCATTTTTTCATCTGAGTCTTAAACATTCCTACCAGCATTCTGCTCCCCCGTTCAACTGAGGGTGGAAAGGAAGAGCCGTGACATGGCAAACACTACTTTTTTTACAAAAATCTTCAGATTCCTGTAATGTGCACTGGGGCTGTTGTTGGTACGTAATGTATACATTAGACCATCCATTTCAACAATTTTTGACAAACTGAAAATTGTTGCCACCACAGAAGTAGATAGACAATGCACCACATACAGAAACTTGAAATAAGTATTAACTACAACAGGCCAGTAGCAATTTAAAAAATGGGGTCTACAAAATCTACATGAATTTGTTCCCATGGCTGCCGTACATGCGACTTCGGTGACAAAGAAGCACGGGAGCTGCCTGATGGGTGGCACACTGTAGGCGGCTGCAAAAAGCTGTGCTGTTTCCCCATCAATGCCTAACCAAAAAACATGTCTGCATGCTAAGGCTTCTGTATGTGATATACCACATGGATCCACCTGTAACAAATGCATAAACTCATGTCGAAGGGTGGAAGGGACTACAACCTGAGAAGTGGTGTCCTCTGTAGCTAACAGCAGCACTCTGTCCCAAACAGAAAGATGATTTTGTAATGCAAAATAATTTCCCAAAGGATCACAAGCACAACCCGGAAGTTTATCCGGCCAGCTGTGTTGCACAAAAAAAAAAAAAAAAAAAAAACAACTTTACCTGTAACAGGATTCACAGCTGTTGTGGCTGCAATTTTATTGCTTGTAATAGGAAAACCATCAACAACATTTTAAGCTTCCACATCTAAATGAAAACAAAGTAACTTTTCTTTATCAAACTCTGGATCCAGACCAATCGACAAACAGGATAAGGCATCAGTATTTGCGTGTTGCATTGTAGGTCGAAAATGTGTGTCATAACTGTTTCATGACAGGAAAAGAGCCCACCGCCAGAAGCGTTATGATGTATCATCTGGAAAGGATGCCAAAGGGTTAAAAAGAGACACCAGTGGTCGTTGGTCTATCAGATGAAACTTAGAACCATACAGAAAAACATGAAATTTTTTTATAGTATACATGATCGCCAGAGTCTCTTTCTCTCTCTGAGAAAAGTGCTGTTGTGCTAAATTTAAGGATTTAGAGGCACATGAAATAGGAAGTTCAGAACTGTTCAGATACTCACGAGCAACGATGGGCCAAGGAGACACATCTGTTTGCTAACACAAGGTGCCCGCCTGGCAGAAAAGTGAAGAAACAAGGGACTGACTGCAGCTTAGATTTCAACAAATTTAATGCCTTGTCTCAAGCTGGGGACCGAAAGGAACATCTTTACATAACAATGCATGGAGTGTTTGTGCCACAGCAACAGCGTCCATTATGAATTTGCGACAGTACGCAATTTTGAATAAAAATGCCAGAAATACCTTCATGGACGTGGAAATACCATCAATATATCGGCACAATGATTTATTGCCAGCATGACATACTACAAAACCTAAATAACGTGTAACCTCCCCCTCGCTTATCGACCTTAATGACAGTGAAAAATTAAACCGCGTGCACCTAATGTAAATTTGGTAAAATCAATCGTCACCGAATTAATCTGTCGATAAAGAGGGATGAAAGGGTTACATCTACATGAAAGGAAAAATGCAAATGAAACTGGTGGAAATTAATTTTGAAAAGGGGTAAAGTTAATAAAGAAAGTAAATGTGCGGCCGTTACGTTAACAATTAACTAGCGGTAATTAGATATTTGAGATTTGGGGGAAATTACAGTCGCCAGTCCTAAGGACAATTACTATAGTAACTGAAAAAGAAAGGTTATTACACATATAATTAGCACTAGAAGTGCGGCAACTGAAGGTTGACACATCTAGTGTGAAAACTGAAAGTTTGTCAGAAGTAATAAATTTCGCTACACTCTGGCTTAATTTAGCAAAAGAATTAATAAAACCGGAAAATCGAAAGTTAATTTAGTGACTGAAGTTAATAGTGAGCTTTCTTTCTGAAGCACATCGAAATTCAGTAAAATACGGTTAGTCTTGGACTACTTGAATCTACGCAATTTAGAAATAAGAGATTTAACTTTGAAATTGAATTAAATGATTCTGAACAATTAACAATAGTAAAATTTAGTACGTACCAAGATGAGCTGCAGTCACAGGTAAGCTAAAATATGGTAACAAAACTCGCACTCTTAATTTGTGCTTGTGTAATCTAAATATTGTAGCCAGCTATGAGTACCTTAACTGAACTTTGAAATTAAAGCAGTGAAATCGAATGATGCTGGCGTTTGAATTTCAACGACACTCGGGTTCATTCCGTAAAAGGAAGGGACCCTGCTTGGTAATGCAATTGGGACAATGAGCAACAAAGGTTCATGCTACGTTGCTGTAATTTAGTTATGAAAATGGAACAGTTTGAAAAGCTGAGGCCTGACATACAGTTCTAAAACTTTACGTGCTTCCAGTCTTCCTTGTTGCTTGATTGAAGGTTTGAAGCCGTCGATCGAGGAGGTGGCGACAGTCACTCATTGTCGGCCGTCGCTGTTGCAGAAGCTGGATGTTGGCGCGCCTTCTTCTCGACACGGTCATCAGGCGAAACGGGCTCTTGATGTGCGCCAGCTAATGCTTCCCGTCCGCGACACCGTGTCAGAAACTATCATAGCAAGTCGAGCGCAATTACATGCTGCCCAACCCCGAAAGCGCGGCAACTCGCGGGAGCGTCACACAACACACTTGCTCCACTGCACTACTCCAGCCAGACCCTCCCTCTGCCCGCGCTCCACGCGACAGAGTTAACACTACCAAGGATCCTAAACACTTTCGTTCTCCACACGACCTATCGATGTATTCGTTCGATAGTATAGTTTTCCCTAGGCGTATAAATACAAATAATATTCACAAAACAAACCAATTATACATCGACATAAATGCATATATATACTAATAGTAAAACAATTACAATATATAAAGACACAGAAATGTCATATCTTCGGGTAACAAAATAAGGAACAATCTATAGTACAATAGATGGAAGTAGGAGGATATGCATTTCTGGCGTTACACGTGCCCCACATTGTCTGAGGATGTTCGTGTAACCTAAACAGACTCAGAAAATGTCCCAAAAAAGAAACAGCGGAAATGCATATGCTCAAAACATCAACAAAATTTAGCATTCGTCTAATTAAACATAAATCAATTTTTAGACCATAATAATTGAGTGGAGACACTCCTAATCTTATTCCACTCTGTCATCTTGCACAAAATAAAACAGGTTGACAACATATTAAAATTCATAGAAAATGGTTTAGCTATTCTAAAATCGTCAAAATTCCTAACAGTATCAAGAAATGGAATTCTATTTACAAAATTAACCAGAGTACATGGTCATAAAAAACAGGTATATCAAAATACGCAAATTAATAATTAATTACATAGAATACACATTTTTATGTAACCTTTTCATAATTAATATTCTTGAAATGAGAGTCCACTTAACGCTAAACAAGAAAATAATATACAGCAGATCGAAAAAAAAACAAATATTGACAGCAGAATTCGTCCACATCAGCTGTTCGGGAAGAAAAACAACTCCGCATTCCGTACCCGCAAGTACAAAGAATGCCGAGAGCGGCAAAAGAGCCGACAGCGGTACCGCCTCGCCAATATTGTTGCGCCCGCCTGTGCGGCACGCTTGATCTCACTCGCCTGTGCAACGGCATTTCCAGAACGTCCATTTCACTGAATTCTTTCGGAAAATCTCACTCCCGAGTAATCTCAAGGAGTCCATTAACACTATCACAGTGGATAACTCACTGTCCATCATCACACGCGTGTACTAGCCTGAAACTTAAAACAGTGTCTAAGTACCTCGGCAATGACAAGTAAAACACATATTAATGAAATCTTACAGCTAGTTACAAAATCATATTTACATTGCTTAATCTACTGTGACTCAGCTGAAAACTTAAACTAGCAGCTTGGATTTTTCAATTGATAAATAATCACTCTCTGTTAAATCATTTAGTACAACTTCTTTAATGTCCTCTTGGTCAGGCAAAAGCATGGAAATCTAGCAAATCGTTAAATATTACACTCTATATTTACATACTGTACAAATTACCCATTCTGTGGTATTAATCAATCCTTGGTTGATACAATTTCAAGCCTACAGTGTTCCGTATACCTAACAGTTTTCCTGAGCTTGGATACTCTAAGCAATAAGGATTTGTGTGAGGTATACCAATGACTTTATATGGTCCATTATAAACAAACTTCAATTTAGAGATTTCATTGTCTAACTCGCTCGATTTCTCACGAGCTTTTACAAGTACTAAGTCTCCGATTGCAAACTTAGCAAAACGCGCTTTAGCGTCATGACGACGTATGCGAGCATCGGCTTTTAGCTTCATTATTTCTCGCAAACGATCTTTTTTCACACCAATACCAATGTCAATCCGTGGAGGGAATTTTATTATCTCTTCCACTAGTCCTGGTTTGTCTGAAAACACACACTTATTCTTCATTATCACTTCATACAGGCCTCGTCTTTGTTCGTGTGTTACGTTTGATACACCGTCTACAATACTTTCCAATTCACTTTCTCCAATACTGTCAATGCCGAGATTCCACACGTTACAGTAGTTCAAATTCATACCTAAGTCAATGGCATCCGGCCACTTAAAAATGTGTATAGGCTGGTATTGCCTATGCACACCGTCTCCTGCCTCGTCAAAACTAAATACTATTGTTTTATCTTGTGACGCACATGTCAAAGTTTTGCTTTCGCAATTAATCACTGCACGGTACTTTAATAGCCAATCTAACCCGATAATTACTTCCATAGTTAAGCCCGGCACGACGACAAAGTCTTGTTCTAATCGTGCCCCACATATCTCGAAGTTGACAAAAACCTGTTTTGTGACCGGTTTACTGGCCTTTCCAGTAGCACCGACAATTTTCACTCGTGTTACTGGCATAACTACGATGCCAGGTCTGTCTTTCAGTAACTCAAATATTTTCCCAGATACAGCACTCAATTCTGCCCCGGTGTCAATCAACACGTTTAGTTGTAGGTCGTGCATATTAACAGACACTACTATCTGTCTACACTTGTCCTCGACTGTTTCTTTATTTTCCCACAGTAAATCCTCGTCTATATCCAGGTCATTCCAGAAAAAACCATCCGGCTTTGATCCTAAATCCGGCTTATCTGGCGGCTTTTTCAGCCTTCTTTCACATACAGTTTTAATTTCAACACGTTTGTCCTGAGGTTTAGTCTGTAGCTTCGCCTCTAATACCGAAACCTTTTCCTGTAACTCGTCAACTAGTAAGTGTTGCTTTGCTATCATTTCACTAATTTTCACCTTCGTTGGTTCCTCTTTGGCCAGATTGATCTCATCTGCCAATCTACCTGGAGGAATGTGCCCAGTAGTATCTGCAATTACTTCCTCTGGATCTGCGCAACCCACACTGCTACCGTCTGACCGCATAACGTCAGCTCTAACCTCATACACGCTGTAATCTACGTGCTTTTCTACCAATCGTGTCCGGCTATCACTAAAATTCTCGTAATCTTTCTCCTCAATACTTTCGCAATGTTTAAACTGGAGTTTTGCGTCGGATGGGTCGGCCACTTCTAACACTATAACTTTCGGTAAAGTCTGTCGGTCAGGGCCAGAACTTTCCGTTACTACTTCAACCTCCAACTCCTGCGGGACGAAACACGACGAATCTTGCTCGTGCTCCCCATTAACATCAACTATTTCTGGTAAAGTCTACCGGTTAGGGCCAGAACTTTCTATCACTTCACAAACACTGTCTTCCTGCGGGACGATATACATGCCCCTATAATCTCTTAGTTCGTCGTTTAAGCGACCGAACTGCCTTAACCAGACCTCATCCCTCTCTGCATCCCCTCGCTCGATGACGGACGTGTTATCCGACATCTGATCTTCTCTCAACAATTGCGAATCATTCTTAAACTCAATCTCCAGTTCCGCTGTGGGTGTTACAGCTGCCACTTTATAATCGTTTTCCGGAACACTACTTAAATTGTTCTCACTGACAGTGAATGTATTTTCTACTGCCGTGTCTACAGCCGATCTACTACTCGTGGGCGCACACCTTTCTCCTAACACTGGCACACTCTCCCGCCGTTGATTATTCCATACGGAATTTTCACAACGACGACACCTTGGTTTTCTACTGTTGTTGGGCCGCCAAAATTTCTCCACGCCCGGTCGGCCCCTCACTGGCGCGGCTAATGGTTTCCCTGTCTCGTCCCAGCAGATACGCTCCCCAGATACTGCTGAGGCGGCTGGTCACATCCTCTGGCGTTATTAATATTCTTTGAAGCCCGTATCACGTTAGTATGATACTGGTTTCCGTCATTCCTGTTATTATTTGCATTGTACCGATTGTTATTACGGTCCGAACCATTATTGTTATTGCTGCCATGGTTGCGGTATGCATTATTCCCATGGTTATCGTTGTTGTGGTTGCTGTGGTACCCGTTGTTGTTACCACGGCCTCTACCACTGTGGCGGTTATTGCGCCAATTGTCCTCGTCCTCAACTCTTTCCAGGAAATCATTGATTGTCTTGTAATTGCTTCCTACGTATCGTTTTGTATCATCTGGAAGCTTCTTGTAGAGTTCCCAGACTATTTCGGATTCCGTGCGGCGATCACGCAAATATTCCAACTTGCGGATCCAGCCCTCACAAAACTCCTTCATCGAGCCGCGCGAATTCGCATCGAAAGGCCTCGATACGACAAATTCGCGCCAGACACTTTGTTGTTTTTGCTCTGACCAGTATTCAGCCAGAAACAAATTTTTAAACTCGTCAAAAGTCAGGTTCGTAATGTTGAGGTTTAAGCCGCAACGCTTGGCATCACCAGCCAACACGTCAATAACCGCATTAATTTTTTTCTCATTAGTCCATGATCTGGGTAAAACTCTTTCACAATTTTTAATGAAATCCGTCGGGTGTATACCGCGTTTTTTCAAGGGGTCGAACCGCTCCTATTTCGTCAACAATTCCGAACTATGTGCACAGCTTGGCACGTAGCTCTGTTTTTCGTCAAGTTTCTTTTCTATTTCCGACACTCTCGTAATAACTTGGCAACTGGTTGTCGCAAGCGTTTCTACTTCCCTTTTTTTTTTTTTTTTCTTCGCAGGTATTAGCCTGCTTCCTCACTTTGGTATCTACTTCGGATACTAAAGCCTTTAAAGTTTCCACCTTCTTTTGATCCTCTTTTTTCCCTAATTGAATTTGTTCCGTCACCTTATTCTCGATGATCGGAGCAACTGCTTCTCCTACAGTTTTCTCGATTCTGCTAATTTCGGAATAAAAACGAGTATTTATGCTCGCAATTTCCGCCTGAACGCCTATCATTTCCTGTTTAAGATTACCGATTTCGGTATTAATTACAACAATATCTTCTTTGAATTTATCAACTTTTGTGTTAACAACTCCAACATTGTTGTTAACAACATTAATAGCTTTGTTCTAATTGTCTAGCTTCTGTTCAATTTTTTCAGACTGAGCTTCTTGCTTGGCAGACTGAGATTTAATTTCTGTCGATTGACTCTTGATTTCGTTAATCAAAACAGTCAATAAATCAGTTAAATTCCCGGAAACTACCGGTTTTACTTCCGTAGCGGCTTCCTCTTTAATTATCCCCCCGTATTCGTCATCAAGGGATTCAGATTTGATTTTCAATTCCGATTCCGAAACATTTTCTAAAGTTTAGAATTCCATTTCTGCTCTTTGTTGCGTTTCGGCGGTCGCGTCTTTCATACTAGCCGCCTGCCCCTGAACAATGGGTACCGCGGTGCGCGTTTCCCACTGTTCGACTGATTGTTCCGTATCCAAGTCTACCAAATTTTGGTAAATGTTGCCTTGACTCATTTTAATAATTTTCAATATAAATTCCAAATCTCAAATCTAATTAGGATTCCTCACACTAATATTCTCGCTGACGTATCGACCATTTCGTAACCAGTACTTTGTTACGAGATTTGCACAATGCAAATTTCGTGTCCAGAACAACCTCAAATCTGAAGATTGTCCTGTCACCAGGTCGCCACGTGTAACCTCCCCCTCGCTTATCGACCTTAATGACAGTGAACAATTAAACCGCGAGTACCTAATGGAAATTTGGGAAAAGCAATCGTCACCGAAGTTAATCTGTCGGTAAATAGGGAGGAAAGGGTTACATCTAAATGAAAGGAAAAATGCAAATGAAGCTGGTGGAAATTAATTTTGAAAAGGGGTAAAGTTAATAAAGAAAGTAAACGTGCAGCCGTTACGTTAACAATTAACTAGCAGTAATTAGATATTTGAGATTTGGGGGAAATTACGGTCGCCAGTCCTAAGGACAATTACTATAGTAACTGAAAAAGAAAGGTTATTACACATATAATTAGCACTAGAAGTGCGGCAACTGAAGGTTGACACATGTAGTGTGAAAACTGAAAGTTTGTCAGAAGTAATAAATTTCGCTACACTCTGGCTTAATTTAGCAAAAGAATTAATAAAACCGGAAAATCGAAAGTTAATTTAGTGACTGAAGTTAATAGTGAGCTTTCTTTCTGAAGCACATCGAAATTCAGTAAAATACGGTTAGTCTTGGACTACCTCAACAATCATTTCAAAAGCTACTTGAATCTACGCAATTTAGAAATAAGAGATTTAACTTTGAAATTGAATTAAATGATTCTGAACAATTAACAATAGTAAAATTTAGTACGTACCAAGATGAGCTGCAGTCACAGGTAAGCTAAAATATGGTAACAAAACTCGCACTCTTAATTTGTGCTTGTGTAATCTAAATTATGGTAACAAAACTCGCACTCTTAATTTGTGCTTGTGTAATCTAAATATTGTAGCCAGCTATGAGTACCTTAACTGAACTTTGAAATTAAAGCAGTGAAATCGAACGATGCTGGCGTTTGAATTTCAACGACACTCGGGTTCATTCCGTAAAAGGAAGGGACCCTGCTTGGTAATGCAATTGGGATAATGAGCAACAAAGGTTCATGCTACGTTGCTGTAATTTAGTGATGAAAATGGAACAGTTTGAAAAGCTGAGGTCTGCCATACAGTTCTAAAACTTTACGTGCTTCCAGTCTTCCTTGTTGCTTGATTGAAGGTTTGAAGCCGTCGATCGAGGAGGTGGCAACAGTCACTCATTGTCGGCCATCGCTGTTGCAGAAGCCGGATGTTGGTGCGCCTTCTTCTCGACACGGTCACCAGGCGAAACGGGCTCTTGATGTGCGCCAGCTAATGCTTCCCGTCCGCGACACCGTGTCAGAAACTATCATAGCAAGTCGAGCGCAATTACATGCTGCCCAATCCCGAAAGTGCGGCAACTCGCGGGAGCATCACATAACACACCTGCTCCACTGCACTATTCCAGCCAGACCCTCCCTCTGCCCGCGCTCCACGCGACAGAGTTAACACTACCAAAGATCCTAAAAACTTTCGTTCTCCACACGACCTATCGATGTATTCGTTCGATAGTATAGTTTTCCCTAGGCCAGACCCAGCGTATAAATACAAATGATATTCACAAAACAAACCAATTATACATCGACATAAATGCATATATATACTAACAGTAAAACAATTACAATATATAAAGACACAGAAATGTCATATTTTCGGGTAACAAAATAAGGAACAATCTATAGTACAATAGATGGAAATAGGAGGATACGCATTTCCGGCGTTACAAACCTAAAACAGAACACAGAACATGAAGGTTCTGCAAATGTTCCTTTGTAGACACCCCTGACACTACTGTGTCATCTAATTAGTTGATGCACCATGAGACAGATACAGTAAGTTGCTCAAAAAGGGTTGACAAATAGCTAGTGCACCTGCCACACCAAAAGGCACATACTGGTATTGATAAAGCCCATGTGGGTATTGATAACTAGTAGGTGTTTATATTCTTCGTCAAGCAGCACCTGTAAATATGCCTCTGCCAGAACAATCTTTGAAAAATAATGGCCCCCTGATAATTTTGCTGACAGCTCATCAGGGCACAGCAGAGGATAGGTATCAATGATTGACTGTGCATTAATTGGTTTTAAAAAATGACCACATAGGCGTAATTTACTGGCAGGTTTTTTGACTATCACCAGTGGTGCTGACCATTCACTGGAAGAAATAGGTTGAATAACATCAAGGGATTGAAGATCATCTAATTCTACTTTTACTAGATCCCGTAAAATTACAGGTATTAGGCGGGGAGGGGGGGGGGGGGGGGGAACCAGTGTGGGCAAACTGTTTCATTGTAATATGAGGCTGAAATTCCATTGCACAATCAGGTCCTGGAGAGAATGGAGAGGAAAATTCAGCCCAGAGAGCATCTCAATGAACGAACCACAGCCTTGTAAGTCACAGGTGGAGAAAACTGCCCAAGAACAGGAATCTGTTGTTTGTTATAACTCACCAGCCTCTGTGACACTGCAGTCGAAGGGGGAGAACCCAAATACATGTAAATCTCAGAATTCACCAATGTTGCTGCTGCACCTGTGTTCACCTTCATTCTCTATGATTTGTTAAACATTCGCACTTCAATGTATAACTTGCTCTGAGACACCATCACTGCTGATACACAGTTCGCATTCATGTTCGTTTCGTCCTCACTCAGGTTTGGAAAGGTGTTACATACAGGAGCAACGTTTCTTTTATTATCGTACCTATTACATGTTGCCCAGCACTTGGGACGTGCTCTCCACTCATGTTCAATGAAGGAGTGTGGGTATGAGGGGCAATGGAGCAGAAGGCTGTCACTGTTGTGACATGGTCTGTTTTAGTCGCTAACGCTGATTACCAATTCGACACTGACACATCTGTGGATTGCTGCAATAGCTCTTCATTCCCTTGCAAACTAACTGAAGGCCGGGAGGTGAGAGGAACTAACTCCTGAAATTTCGGACAAGGCTTCTATCTGGCTACCTGCAGCTCATGAAATTTCCAATGACTGAGGTATGTTCAATACTTCTGTAAGCACAGGATTTTCATATTGTAGAGCTTGCTCTCAAATTTCCCTATCAGGGGCAAAACATAATATTGCATCACAAATCATCTGATTGGCATAGGATTCATCATGAACATTTGTTATGAAATTATGATGGCTAAATCCACATAGTTCTGCTGTCCATGCCCTGTGACTGTTCTGGCCCTTTTGGCAGTGGTAAAACTCCACACAAGCAGCAATACCATGAGAACATTTACAGTGCTATGTAGAACATAACTCTCACATCTGATCAAAAGAAGACTTGTAGATTTTTGCAAGGCAGAGAGTTGGCACAAGACCTGATACACGCGAGGTGAAATCCACGAAAAAAAGGAGCCTAGCACAAGTTTACGACTGTTAACCAAATGCCTGGAAATGCTGCTAAAGGCATTTTTTATGTGTCGCAGTTTTCTGCTGCACCGTTGAATGCAGGAAACTGCAGCGGATATGTTGTTGGGGGGGCGGATGGCACAGGTTGTGCCGATGTAGTTGCTAAACTGGAAATAGCAACTGTCAGCACATGCTGTTGCTCAAGAAGAGATTTAAGAACTGCCTCCATGGAAATTAAACTCAAAGGACTAAGGATTAAAGTGGAATATGTGGAGTCAAATACCATACTTGTCACCAAAAAGTGTACTAACCCAAGAACACTATAATCTATTGCTCGAACAGTACACAGATGTAGAAGATCAAGTACAATCCTTTTAGCAATACACAAGTGGCAGGCATTGCCTTGCATTCTGGCAATGCAACTGCTGTCATATAGCAAGCTGGATGGCCTCTAGTGGCTGAATCTCTCTCTCTCTCTCTCTCTCTCTCTCTCTCTCTCTCTCACACACACACACACACACACACACACATCATGTGTGATCTATGAAGTGGTGCACACACACAAAATTGGTGGTTACAGGATTTAATGTTAAAGCAATTTTTCTCTGACACTTTAGCAATAGTCATATTAGCACTTAAAAAAAAGTAAAATTTTTTAGCACGGGACATATTTCACAAACTACACAGACCTAAATTATCGATAAACTCTTGTTGTTGTTGTTGTTGTGGTCTACAGTCCTGAGACTGGTTTGATGCAGCTCTAAATGCTACTCTATCCTGTGCAATCTTCTTCATCTCCCAGTACCTACTGCAACCTACATCCTTCTGAATCTGCTTGGTGTATTCATCTCTTGGCCTCCCTCTACGATTTTTACCCTCCACGCTGCCCTCCAATGCTAAATTTGTGATCCCTTGATGCCTCAAAACATGTCCTACCAAGCGATCCCTTCTTCTAGTCAAGTTGTGCCACACACTTCTCTTCTCCCCAATCCTATTCAATACCTCCTCATTAGTTACATGATCTACCCACCTTATCTTCAGCATTCTTCTGTAGCACCACATTTCGAAAGCTTCTATTCTCTTCTTGCCCAAACTAGTTATCGTCCATGTTTCACTTCCATACATGGCTACACTCCATACAAATACTTTCAGAAACGACTTCCTGACACTTAAATCTATACTCGATGTTAACAAACTTCTCTTCTTCAGAAACACTTTCCTTGCCATTGCCAGTCTACATTTTATATCCTCTCTACTTCGACCATCATCAGTTAATTTACTCCCCAAATAGCAACACTCCTTTACTACTTTAAGTGTCTCATTTCCTAATCTAATTCCCTCAGCATCACCCGATTTAATTTGACTACATTCCATTATCCTCGTTTTGCTTTTGTTGATGTTCATCTTATATCCTCCTTTCAAGACACTGTCCATTCCGTTCAACTGCTCTTCCAAGTCCTTTGCTGTCTCTGACAGAATTACAATGTCATCGGCGAACCTCAAAGTTTTTATCTCTTCTCCATGGATTTTAATACCTACTCCGAATTTTTCTTTTGTGTCCTTTACTGCTTGCTCAATATACAGATTGAATAACATCGGGGAGAGGCTACAACCCTGTCTCACTCCTTTCCCAACCACTGCTTCCCTTTCATGCCCCTCGACTCTTATAACTGCCATCTGGTTTCTGTACAAATTGTAAATAGCCTTTCGCTCCCTATATTTTACCCCTGCCACCTTCAGAATTTGAAAGAGAGTATTCCAGTTAACATTGTCAAAAGCTTTCTAAGTCTACAAATGCTAGAAACGTAGGTTTGCCTTTTCTTAATCTTTCTTCTAAGGTAAGTCGTAAGGTTAGTATTGCCTCACGTGTTCTAACATTGCTACGGAATCCAATCTGATCTTCCCCGAGGTCCGCTTCTACTAGTTTTTCCATTCGTCTGTAAAGAATTCACATTAGTATTTTGCAGCTGTGACTTATTAAACTGATAGTTTGGTAATTTTCACATCTGTCAACACCTGCTTTCTTTGGGATTGGAATTATTATATTCTTCTTGAAGTCTGAGGGTATTTCGCCTGTCTCATACATCTTGCTCACCAGATGGTAGAGTTTTGTCATGACTGGCTCTCCCAAGGCCATCAGTAGTTCTAATGGAATGTTGTCTACTCCCGGGGCCTTGTTTTGACTCAGGTCTTTCAGTGCTCTGTCAAACTCTTCACGCAGTATCTTATCTCCCATTTCGTCTTCATCTACATCCTCTTCCATTTCCATAATATTGTCCTCAAGTACATCGCCCCTGTATAAACCCTCTATATACTCCTTCCACCTTTCTGCCTTCCCTTCTTTGCTTAGAACTGGGTTGCATTTTTATATTTTCTCCTTTCATTAATTAAATTCAATATTTCTTCTGTTACCCAAGGATTTCTATTAGCCCTCGTCTTTTTACCTACTTGATCCTCTGCTGCCTTCACTACTTCATCCCTCAGAGCTACCCATTCTTCTTCTTCTACTATATTTATTTCCCCCATTCCTGTCAATTGTTCCCTTATGCTCTCTCTGAAACTCTCTACAACCTCTGGTTCTTTCAGTTTATCCAGGTCCCATCTCCTTAAATTCCCACCTTTTTGCAGTTTCTTCAGTTTCAATCTGTAGTTCATAACCAATAGATTGTGGTCAGAATCCACATCTGCCCCTGGAAATGTCTTACAATTTAAAACCTGGTTCCTAAATCTCTGTCTTACCATTATATAATCTATCTGATACCTTTTAGTATCTCCAGGATTCTTCCAGGTATACAACCTTCTTTTATGATTCTTGAACCAAGTGTTAGCTATGATTAAGTTATGCTCTGTGCAAAATTCTACAAGGCGGCTTCCTCTTTCATCTCTTCCCCCCAATCCATATTCACCTACTATGTTTCCTTCTCTCCATTTTCCTACTGACGAATTCCAGTCACCCATGACTATTAAATTTTCGTCTCCCTTCACTACCTGAATAATTTCTTTTATCTCGTCATACATTTCATCAATTTCTTCATCATCTGCAGAGCTAGTTGGCATATAAACTTGTACTACTGTAGTAGGCATGGGCTTTGTGTCTATCTTGGCCACAATAATGCGTTCACAATGCTGTTTGTAGTAGCTAACCCGCACTTCTATTTTTTTATTCATTATTAAACCTACTCTTGCATTACCCCTATTTGATTTTGTATTTATAACCCTGTAATCACCTGACCAAAAGTATTGTTCCTCCTGCCACCGAACTTCACTAATTCCCACTATATCTAACTTTAACCTATCCATTTCCCTTTTTAAATTTTCTAACCTACCTGCCCGATTAAGAGATCTGACATTCCACACTCCGATCCGTAGAACGCCAGTTTTCTTTCTCCTGATAACGATGATCTCTTGAGTAGTCCCCACCCGGAGATCCAAATGGGGGACTATTTTACCTCCGGAATATTTTACCCAAGAGGACGCCATCATCATTTAATCATACAGTAAAGCTGCATGTCCTCGGGAAAAATTACGGCTGTAGTTTCCCCTTGCATTCAGCCGTTCGCAGTACCAGCACAGCAAGGCCGTTTTGGTTAATGTTACAAGGCCAGATCAGTCAATCATCCAGACTGTTGCCCCTGCAACTACTGAAAAGGCTGCTGCCCCTCTTCAGGAACCACATGTTTGTCTGGCCTCTCAACAGATACCCCTCCGTTGTGGTTGCACCTACGGTACGGCCATCTGTATTGCTGAGGCACGCAAGCCTCCCCACCAACGGCAAGATCCATGGTTCATGGGGGGGATAAACTCTTAAAGATATAAAAGCAAATCATTCCTTTAAATAGCACTGGCTTTCATCAGTGGAAATATGCACCAAAGAAATTCTCTCTCATGATCACTGAGGTGGGAAAAAAGTCCTATTTACTGATACATTGGAAGTTCTGTCTCTACTGGTGTATTTAATATATCTGAAAAATACTATCAGTATACACAGAAGCAGAACACCATACAATGTATGCTTTCATGGCTGGTGTCTCCTTCAATTAAAACTTCCACACTGAAAAACCTTGGTCAATGTTTAAAATTGCTCCCTGACATTTCATTTATAACTAGGAGAGACATCTTCCAAGGTACAATGGCTACTGCCATTAAGGTTTGAGGGGCTTCTGCATTAATAGAGCAAATGGAGGGTAACATCATATGTCACTTCGAACCTCCTCCTTTTCTATTAAAATTATTATGATGTTTGCGAATCTCTATTGCTTCTGGATACATGTGTGCATGATAATGTGATATCCTTGCTAAGACGCATATTTCATTGAATTTTATTTCATACTTCACACCTTGAAAAATATGTTCTGTAATGGTAAATTTTTCAATATGTCCCAGATGACATTTCCTTTCGTGATCAGCTATGCAGGTGTTGAGAATCCCTTTTGCAGTTCCAATACACACTTGTCCACAACTGCATGGATTTACATACTCCAGGTGTTGCTAGCATCTTTTGGCCATTCTTCAATATTCACAAATCTTCTTGGTGGTTCTACAGATCGTTACGACCCCATACGTGGCCAAAACTTTCCTGATGCGATCCGAATTTTGTTAATGAATGGAAGAAAAACTCTTCCTGATAGTAGTCATTGTTGCTAAGTACTTCTGGTTTCTTGTCTTCCTTCATGGGATGCTCAATCAATCTCTTAACAGTATATCGATTTTTCTTGAAGGTTGACTATAAGTGACTTAGTTCATCCTACAAATAAATTGCCTCATTTTAATGACACCTCTTTTTCTTCTAAGATGATGGTTTGCTTCCTTGTGGAGGTACCTATCAGTGCATGTGTCATTCCGGTATACCTTAGGACCCAGAGTCCTGCTCACCCATTTAATTACAGATACAGCCAGGAAATTAAGTTGACCATTGCTTTCTTTCTCTATTCTAAACTGTACCTTTGGCTTAATACCACTGAGATGCTCTAAGATGATGTCCATCTCTTCTTCATCACGAGTCCATACTACAAAGGTATCATCCACATAGTGATAGCACTTAGCTGATCTCTTACTGTCCATCTGAAGTGCCCACTGTTTGAAGAACTCCATAAATAAATTGGTAGATCTAGACTAAGAGGGCTCTGCATTGCCACCCCATCGATTTGTTCATAAAATTCATTGCTGTACTAGAAACACGTTGTGGTAAGGCAGTGTCTAAATAAAGCCATTAAGGATAAAATAAACAGTCGATATCGCAATAACATTTGTTTATTACGACTGGTTTTGGCTTATGTTAAAGTCATCCTCAGAGTTTTTGGGTCCCCTATGGCTGGCGCTGATGTTTCCTCAGTTTTTCCATGTGATGCCACGATCATACACGTGAACAATGGAGGAACTGCCAGCACCAGCCATAGGGGCCATAAAACATCTAAGAACGGCTTCAACATAAGCCAAAACCAGTCATAATAAACAAATGTTATTGGAATCTCGACTGTTTGTTTTAACCGCAGTATAACAGCAGATTGCTGTGCTCCAAGGACAATGTTGTCTAAATTTATGATAAAGCCACTATGTCATTAGAAAAAATATCTGCTATGTATGCAACAGCTTCATTTATAAGAATAGTAGTAAACGGGGAGACTACGTCAAAGCTGACAAGAACATCACTTGGGCTGATGTTAATCTCCTTCAATTTTTCAATAAAATACACAGTGTTTTTAATGTAACTGTCAATTCTACCAGCATAGGACTGCAGCAAGATAGTCCACCTCGCTGTTGGGGGATCTAGCTGCATTCACGATCGGCCTCAGAGAAGCAATTGGCTTATGCACCTTTGGTAGGCCATAATTGTATTATTGGTGGATAAGCTTCTGTATTGCAGAGTTGTTTTTTATCATATGAAGAGAAAGAAGACTATTTTACCAGTTGAATGGTGGTTCTCAAAACTTTCATTTTAGGATCTTTCTGAAGCTTTTTATAAGTAGTGCAATCTGAAAGGTCACTAACCTTCTTGTGATGATCTACACTCTTCATCAAAACTATGGCATTATCTCTGTCAGCTGTAAGTACGATGATGGTCTTACCCACACTATCTCCCTGAGCACCTTCCTTCCCTCTCGAGAAAAATTACTGTTGCGTGGCTTCACTTTGCGTAATGTTCTGGCCGTTTTTGTCCTAACTTCATCAGCAGATTGTCATCAAACATATCTGCTTTACACCCAGTAGCCATGATTGTTAAATAATCTCTAGTATGTTGTGATCCTATGGTTTAATAAATTAAGCACAGGCAAATTATGTGAATTAATAAATAATAATAATAAACTGCATTTATGAGCAAAGACTGGAAATGATAAAATTGGAAAATATTTGCAAATTAATGTAGGTGGTACCATAAGTTAAATGTTGCACATGTCTGATAATTTATTCAGACAAAAAAATCTTACTCAGAAATGGTTGTCCTACAAAATTTACTTAAACAAAACTATAGAATAATAAATATTAAACAGCAGTTGAGATCACATAAAACATAGCATGAATCGTAGTAAAATCAGCAATAAATGAATTATTCATTACTAGTTTGAAATTTACAACTCCTACTCATAGCTGAATTTCATTAAGTATAAGTCTACATTTCTGTTGGCCCAAAACAGTACAGAACTATCATGTCGCATGAGGTATATTACCAAATCCTACATCTTCCTATAGCACAACATGAAAGTAAAAATTTGCTGATGTCTCTTTCCAACAGCCCATACAGAAGGGTGCTTCTAATGTCTCCCTCATGCCCAAGAGCACCTACACTTCCCAGCATTCTCCAGCAAACTATTGCTCTTGCCGAAGAGGATCCACATTAAAAGCAGGACTTTCTTACAATGTCAAAAAATGCACAAAATGGACCACAATTTTAGTACTAAAAATCCTACAAAGTAGGCATATATTTCAAATAAAAGTTTACTTGCTAATTTTCCGATGACACTAAACAAACTATTCTTCAAATCAACGGTTCCATTTAAGTAAATACATGCAGATATAGTGCATTCACATTTAATAAAACAACAACAGTTATGTTAAAATAAATGAAACAATCAACATAAAAATGACATGCTGCTTCATTTTGTTGTGTGTATGTGAAGGACTCTTCTGGTAAGACACATCTGCATAATAAAATAGGCCTACTTAAAACCACTCAATATCCAGGAACTAAAGATTGTATTTTAATTTTGCTTGTTGCAATAATGGCTATGGTGCTATGCTATTATCCAGCAACTGGTAGATCATGCTTCAATACATTGTTGGTATTTAATATTTGTAGAAATGTTAGTAGTTTGGCCATAATTCCTAATTTCTACATTGTTATTGTTAATATTGTGGTCAGCACTGTGTTAGATGCATCACATTGTGGTGATTATTTTGATAAGCTTAGACTTGCCCCTACCATTATCGTACATGTGCTTCAGAATGTCCATTTTTAGTAAGTCTTATATTCTTGTCAGTGTCCAGAATCACTCACTTGAGAGCAGGCAAGCTGTCGGCACCTATACCACGGCTAATAGGGTACAACCCACTATGTCCTCAATTTAATCCTCCCATTGTCAATGACTGCTCGGCCTTTGCAGTGGAATCCCAGCCAGCAGCCTGGGCCCAAAGCTCCTCCATTCAGAACACCACTGCAAACAACCTCGAAATATTTTCATTGGTCAGCAATTATCCAGCATATGTGTGATGTTATACACCTCCATTTAAAGTAGCATTTAGTTGGCTAAAAAGACACATGTAGTAATACCTAATATTGTCTTATTTAAAACCACATACACAACGGCATGACTTAACTAACCTACCTAAAGAGAATTAAATATAAAATTAATAAAAACTGACATATTGATTAACTGTCAAAATTAGAAAGAAAAATTTGAATTTTAACGACACACAGCTTTAATTTTCCATAAAATCGGAGTCTGTTGCACAGTTGCGCTTAATTGAAATGAATCTTTGCTTAGGTCATAAACCAACATGTTGTCTATAGCAAAATCTCAAATATGACCAAGGTATAGCTTCCAGTATAATTATACTATAATAAGTCCCCATAGATCAGGTTCTGAACGCCCTTCCCAGTGGAGCCGATGCATTACACAAGACAAAATAGTGATGCAAACTAACTTAAAGCTTTGAAAAAATATCCTTAATTTGATGCATATGTTCCTCTAACATAACCTCCACATTTCCACAAGAAAACACACTTTCATATTAAAGATCCGTTAAACACAGTAACCAACAAATCTTTCCACAATCATTCATAAAATCTGCATAAAGCCAAAACTCTCACTGGAATATCCCTGTGCAGAACACTCTCCACTATACTTTCTCATATCAGCAGATATGCTACATTACACAAATCGTTTCTTAGCTATACAATTAATTTACTATTTTACCCACTAAACAAATTTTTTCCTCAATGAATCAGTTGTACACATTAACACAATAAAACCCTTCAAAATTAGCACATTACTGAATAACATTACCCCAACAAAATTAGCCGCAAACATCTTCCCTCCACATAGCAACTGAAATTTACTTTTTTGTCCAACAGAAAACCTATAAATCTGTTGATCGTCTTGATTCAAATTTTGTTCATTATAATATCCCTACCTCCACACACCTATAAATGTACTTCCTAATTCATTTTCTGTACCTTACAATACCATTCAATTTTCACAATATTACAAAACATAAATATCCCACCCAAGTTTTACTAAATTATAAGGAAAACACACACACACACACACACACACACACACACACACACACACACACACACACTCTCTCTCTCTCTCTCTCTCTCTCTTCTTTCACAAGGAGAACTCTGCCACTGTTGCCTCCCATAACATTTTTCTCTCCAGTGTTAGTACCTTTTGAAACCCATCTTCTTGCACTTTTTGATCTGCTCAAATTCAAGGCCTCTTTTCTTGTTCAGCAATGGACTCTTAATTGATACACACAAAATTTTTGTCTATGGCTGGAACATCAAATGTTAACTTGAGAAACCAACATTTACTTTCTTCATGAACATCGATCTTTATATTTGTAAGCTGTAAATTATTAATTTAATCCCCTTTTACTATATCGCTCTCTTAACAAATCCTTTTCATTGTCCTTTCATCTCTCCTCCATTGCTATAACACGTGTTATAGGTAACTGCTGATAAATCTACCATATCATCTTTTCCTCAAATAATTCATTAGATGCTGCTATGCTACGATGGCCAGCAGTTCAGTTCACTTCTCTTCTCAGACTCCCTTGCCACTTTTTTTTTATTAACTTCTCACAAGAAAGCAATCTACCATATTATCTTTACATTCATATTCCAGCATCCATTCAAGATTCATATCTCTGTCAAAAGCCAATGGTTCACTTCCTTCAACAGAAATAAAAACACATATCCCTTCATCCGAAATATCTGTCAACCTTTACAACTTCCTCACTGTTATCTCCTGCTAATGATAAATCACCTACTTCAGCCAATACAACATAAACCTCCACATACAACGTCAACATTTGTCGATACCTTATGAAATTCATCTCCAGCTCATGAGGCCTCTGCTTTGCCACCTTGACAGATAACCTCACCTACTTCTGCAAATACAAAATAAAATTCGTTTCCAGCTGGTGACACAACTGTTAAATCACCTTCACTGACGTTTTCACCTAAATTACTCCCACTTGCATCACTAAAATTGTCATCACTGACTAGTATCTCATTGGAATTCTCAACACATTCAACTTCTACCAGGTTCGGATCCCCAGAATAAAATAAAACATCCAGCTCCATATTCTCATTATCTAATTCAAAAGTGTGTTTTTCTAAGTGATGTTCATCTCTGATATGTGAGTCTCATCTATCGCATTATCACACATAATCAAAGGCCGCCCAGCACTTTTCTATTTCCAAACCAGATAATCTTGCCTCCCCTTGACCTGAGATGTGGCAGAAATCACTTTTCCAATCTCCTATCTTAATTTTGTGGTCTGTCAATTACTGGCCCCTAAAACATATGCTTACAGTCCTTACATCTATGTTTTAAATCCTTCTGATACTGAAAATTCTTATTATCATCATCATCAACTTGATCACCAGTACGATACTTAGTATCTCTTTCCCGTTCTTGCTGTGTTCCTTTGTCACTGACCTCACCATCAACAATATTTCTATATTTCACATTTTTAATATCTAAATCTACTACTTTCTTCTTTGTATCATCATAATTCTGATTGTCAGAGGAACACAGAATCTGTACCTGTTGTGCTGCTTCACTACTGCCTTTGCCTTCACTATCATTTTTACTTTCTACTGCTTTAATGAGGAAATCAACTACAATGGCCTTTAATTCATTGTTTACCTGCTTAGTCACCTGGCTTCAAGTGTATTTTGTTTGGTTCGCAGTCCTCCACACCACTAAATGTCTCATCCTGTAAGCCACTGATTATACTTCCTACTGATTTCCCAACTGAATAGACTCAAGCATGTTAACGAGGTCGACACTGTCTGAAATTTTGCCCCCTTCTACTCTTTATATCTTCTCACTTATCCTCAAGTATCCCCTCAATATCTTTAACTTATTTGACTTCTGATTTCACACTCATAATGACTCAACAATAATACGATCTGATCTTCTGAAAAATTATCTCCCCTTTCTGATTCCAAATTATTTGGTCAACTAACATTTTCTGATCCCCATATGTCAAGTGACTGTTTAATCTCATTACTCTCCATCTCTGATGATAGAGCTGTAAAGTCATACACATACTACATTACTGTTGCCAGTACTCAACTTTTCCACCATGATGTCTGCCTCTGCTGTAATGATGATGCTGAAGGTGAAGTACTGCCACCATTGATGCTGCTGCCAAAGATTAAGTTCTTGGAGCTGTTGGGATAGCCCCGCAATTCTCTAGCCATTGTTGTAGTCACTCCGCTGACTGCATTCCCTTTGATGGCTACCAAAGCACAGCATGCCTCTTCATTGCCTTCTTTTTCCTTGCAATTCTTCCATGTCGACTTTTCCCTACGCCTAACTTCCAGCACACACTCTTATATTGTGCTGCTGCAAATTCTAAGCTTGGTGCCCCCAAGCAAAACTGCATAAAATTCTCGTGAAATCTAGATCACAAAATTTCACTTGTGGATGCAAAAAGTGATTGAATTTAAATCCACATCCCGTATGAGAAAAGCCACATTTCTGACTTACCAGGTTTCTTACGCTTCCTACACACTCAGTGGTGGGAATTCACAATAACAATTGGTACTGGGCAATATACGGCTCTAATTAAAAATGTGGCTAGCTGATGTTATAGGGTCGAGCCATACATGTCTGCTTTGTTCCCAGTTGCTGCAGTAGCTAAATAAGTTGAAGTATATTGTTATCTTATAGTCTAATAAATTAAGCACAGGCAAGTTATCCAAATTAATTAATAATAATAAATTTCAATTATGATCAATGATTGGAATTAATGATGTAATACTCTGTAGGTTGGGTGGGTGGCAAAACTATTTTGGGTGATGTGGGTAGGATATCCTTCATCTCAGAGCGTAATGAAATGTATCAAAGCCCTGATGAAGGCTGTGGTTGAGATTTCCAAGCCCAGGGTGATACTGGGTGATTAGAGAAGTGCTACTTCATGGCTATTTAACAGGATTATTAGTGTGTGAGGAGAAGATTTCACAGGAGATCTGTTTATTGATAAATTAGCTACAATATTATATGTCAATAATGGCTCTTATAAAGTTATCAACATATTTTGACAACTCCTGCTTTTCACTGAAGATGTGGCATCCGAGGGTGGCAAAGCTGTATGGAAGAAACTTTTTGGCATGGAATGGATGACAGCTGACAAGGTGGAGGCACTGTTGGTGATTCATGTGCTTGATATGAACATAAATATTTATGGAGGTGAAGACATAGGGAAGTGGCTCACTGAGTTGAGAAAGACCAGATGAAGTGGATTTGGGATTAGATGTTAAGGTTATGGAAGAAGGAGCAAGACTGTCCCTACCATGAGTTCCGATCAGGAAAATATCACTTTAGGTGTTTACAGGAAGGATTGCTCCAGAAGGCCCATAAATATATTGGCATAGGATGGTGCCATGGGAGTACTGATTCAGAACCACCGATTTGTTTGTAGATTTATCCTTTGAAAATGAAATAATTTTGGGCCTGGTGTGGTTGGCTAGGAGGGTTAGGCAAAAGATAGTGGGTCTGATATCAGGAGGGCACTGAGGAAGGTAGTGTCTTATAGCTGTAAGGCCATGGGCATGGCGGATGTTGGTGTATAATAATGCCACATCATGTGACCAACAAGGAGTCTGTTGGTAATGGGATGGGAACTGTGGAAAAGCAGTGAAGGAAGTGAGCAGTGTCTTGAATGCAGGATGGGAGGTTATGAACAACGGTTTGGATATGTTTGTCAACAAAGGCAGAGATTTGTTCAGTGGGAGCACTTTACACAAGCACAAGGGGATGATCAGTGGGGATGCCTGTGGGATTGGGTTTGTGGAGCCATTAAATGGTACGTGTTCAGGGGGTTGCTGGTGTGTCCATGGAGGTGGATTCAGGTGGCAAGTTTTCATACAGTCAAACGGCCTTAAGGAGCTGCTGGAGGTGCTATTGGACTTCTGGAATGGGATCTTGATCGTAAGGTTTGTACACAGAGGTGCCGGGAAGTTGGTGGAGAGCCTCAGCCACATAGTCACTATGATTCCTGACCATTGTAGTCGAGCCTTTGTCTGCGGGAAGAATAGGGACTGGACTGGTTTTCAGAGTGACACTTAACCCACTGGGGAGGGATTTAGAAAAAGAAGGTTGGGTCAGTTTCGAAGTCAGGAATTCCTGAAAGATTAGCAGGGGATGACTGGGTGGAAGGGGAGGAGGATCACAGTTGGAGGGAGGTTGGGATTGTTTTAAACAAGGTTCTATGTGGGGTTCTGGTTGGCTGTTGCCATTGGAATGAGTGGCAAAGAATTGTTCCCACTGCAGAGTGTATGTAAAGGAAAGAAGTCCTTTACTAGTCTAGTGTGGTTGAATTTAGGTTTTGTGCTAAAGGTGAGGCCTTTTGAAAGTGCTGAACCACCTCCAAACTGTTGTCTGTAACCTCCCATTCTACATTCAAGACACTGCTCACTTCCTTAATTGCTTTTCCACAGTTCCTGTCCTATTACTAACAGACTTTTTGTTGGTCATCTGGCTGTGATGTTCTTATACACCAAAAACGCCATGCCCATAGCCTTCTCCAGTGTCCTCCAGACACCAAACCCACCATCTCTTTCCTAATCCTCCTAGCCAACCACACCCTGACCCAAAATTATTTCACTTTCAAAGGCCAAATCTGTGGAACTGCCGTGGATGTTCGTACAGCACCATCATATGCCAACTTATTTGTGGGCCATCTGGAGGAATCTTTCCTATTCAGTCAACACCTAAAACCCCTTTGTGTTGTTCACATTCAATGATGACATTTTCATGACCTGACATGGCAGGAGCAACCCTTGCTCCTTCCTCCATAATCTTTACACCTACTTCTAAATACATTCCCCGGTTTTCCAACTCAACAAGGCACCTTCCTAGATGTCACTCTCCACCTCTCAGATGGTTCCATAAACATGTCTGTACAAATCAAGTGCAACAACCACCAGCAGTACCTCCATTTTGACAGATGCCAACTGTTTCATGCCAAAAAGTCTCTTCCATACAGCCTTGCCTCTGCATCTGCAGTGGAATGCAGGTGATGTTGAAATATACTGATAACCTTACCAGACCCTTTATTGGCAGCTCATCCATAAACAGATTTCCTATGGCATCTCCTCCTCTGACACCAGCAGCCCTGTTCATCAGCCACTAACAAGCATTCCTCTAATTGCTCGGTACTGCCCTGATTGAAAAGCTCAACCAAATCCTTCACCAGGGCTTTGACTACTTCTTGTCGTGCTGTGAGATGAGGAGATATTCTAGCCACATCATTCAAATTAGTGCTCTGGTCCCAATCAAACTACAGAATACCCTTGTCGATCTTTACTCTATTCCTGCTCCCAATGGGTCATTCCCTTGTGGTCGAGCAAGGTGCAAGGATTGTCCCATACATCCACCCACCTCCTTTTACCACAGTCCAGTCAAAGGAATCTCTTACACAATAACTAGCAGGGAGAAATGTGAAAGCAGTCATGTTATGTATCAGCTATGCAGCAGTTACTGTACAACACACTGTGTCAGCATGACAAGCATCCCACTGCCCATTTGCATAAATGGCCACTGTCAAATTGTGGCAAATTCAAATTTGACCAACCAGTTACTGAACTTGCTCACTACAACACTAATGACTTTAACAGCTGGTTCTCAAATGGGCCACAAGTTTCTCTGAACTATACTAGTGGGAACTGCCTCACCAGCATATCCTGTGCTCCCATTATCCCTCTGGCCTAAACTTCTGTTAACTTGTTCCTCATTGCTGCAGCTTACCTTTTCTCTTCCATTGACACTACTTCTTTCCTATCAAGATAGTGACTGCCTTCTCCCACCACTCCCCCCCCCCCCCCCCACTCACACATGCAGGCAATCTAATTCAATAATCACTGGTATTCAATAATCAATCTTGCTGCTACCATGGGCATGTCTGTGTGTGTGAAAATGTATTCTCTTACTAGGAAAAGAGCAAGAGCTCAAAAGCTAGAGCTACCTGTTTTCTATTACATGTTTGTGTGTGCCACACATCAGACTGTCATATATCTCTTCAAAAAAGTCAGGAACTTCGTCCACAAAATTTTTCTACACTTACCTTTTACTTATTCTGCATGATATCCTTCAAAATATTCTCCTCCACAATTGATATGCCACTCCCAATACCGTTTCCACTTCCAGAAGCCATCTTGGTATGCCTCTTGATGGATTGTGTGAAGCACTGTCTGCAAATTTTCTTTCATCTTGTCTGTCGTTGCAAATCTTCATCCTTTTGTTGGGTTTTCAACTTTGTAAATAAAAATAAGTCTGCAGGGGCCAGGTCTGGAAAGTACGGATGGTCATAGAGCACAGTCATTTCGTTTCTTGTGCAATACTCATGCATCAATAGGGATGAATGTGTGGGGGTGTTATCGTAACGGAAGAGCCATGAATTCTCACAACATATTGCAGGCCATTTCCTTCTCTCATTTTCTTGCAGGTGTCGCAACACATCCCAATAATACCATCTATTAACATTTCATCCCACTGGTATGAATTCATGATTAACTAATCCCTCAAAGTCAATGAAAACTATCAGCATGGCTTTGACATTTGACCTGACCTGACGAGCTTATTTTGGCCTTGGAGAACCTTTCCCAACCCACTATGAAGACTGAACCTTGGTCTCAACATCATGACCATAGATCCACGTCTCATCACCAGTTATGATTCTCTTAAGGAACATCTCGTTCTCATTTGCACGATCCAAAAGCTCTTCACAGATGTGAGGTGAAGATCTTTCTCGTCTCATGAACCGTGGGACGAACTTTGCAGCAACACAATGCATTTCATGATGCAGTGTCAAGAATTCATGACATGATCCAAATCAAATGTAACATTCCTCTGAAATCTCTTCGACAGTTAAGTCTTCGGCTGGCTTGCACAATTTTGTTGACATTCCTGACATGAGTGTTGTCAGCAGATGTGGGAGGGCATCCTGAACAAGAGTCATTTTGCTAGTTTCCATCCGGCCATTTTTAAAACAGGTGAACCATCCATAACACTGAGTACGGCTTAAGCACTCAACATAGTATGCTTCCTTCTTCATTTAGTGTGTCTGTGTAAAGGTTTTCTTGAGTTTTATGCAAAATTTAATGCAGATGGGTTGTTCCTCTAACTTTGTCATCTCAAAATTCGCAAGCTGTGCAACACAATGTTCTACCAATACAGCACTGAACAATAACTAACAGACAGACAACAATGAAACTTCCAACAGTTACACATTAAACATAGGCGAGCGCAGGATGCCGACTGAATTTCACGCTAACACATCACTGGTGCGAAATTATGAATGCCCAGAATTTTTTGAACACTTTCATAGATCGGTGGTTGCCTTTCCCTTATTTTAACTATTTAACATTTGGGCTGTGATTTTCACAACCACAGTATAGCATCTGGTTGGCAAGGAGTGGAGAGGTGGAAGTGCACAATGTCTGACCATTAGTCTCTGCTTGAACGAAGTGGATTAAATACCGAAAACAGTTCACAGTACCTCATGGAATGAGAGCATGTGGTACAGTTGATGGTGATCTATCCACTTGCTTGGTACATTAAGTTCTGTGGCCTGTTTAGGGTTACTCATTCACTTATTAATGTGTCAAATATAATCAAGGAGGAAAACCATAATAGATGTGCAGTGAGTGAAGGTGTTTTGAAATTTTTTGGGCCAATATTTTAGATATTTTAGCTGTCATACTTTAGCAGCTTTTTTGCCTGCTGTATCTTTTCTAAGCAGTGACTAGCAATCCATCCTTTCCATATTGTTGTTATCCCACCCAGAACTTCCTATTATTTAATATTTACTCGATTACATGGGTATCTCTCTGAGAGAACAAGACTTAAGCTGCTTGCTGCAAACTAGCTGTATGCCTGTTCAGCTATTATCTGAACAAGTCTGGTAGAGACAAGTTTGGATCTTTGGCTTTGGTTAATATGCACATTACAGTTTTAGAACCATCCATTAAACTTATTGGAAGAGCACTTATATAGCACAAGAGTGAGGTCCAGTATGGATTCCTATGGTATCTCACGCATCATGGTCTTTCCTCTCTGAGGTTATTTTCACGCTTGAGAAACTATCTGTCATTGTGACCTCTCTGTGTTCTGTTACAGGTGAATCCATCCTTGCAAGGGCTATGCATAATATTTTAATTTGACAAATAGAATTTTATGTTGGACAACAGGCACCATGGAAAGGTCACAAAATATGCCAACAGGATAATTTTTCTTGTTTATCTCCACCAGAATTTACTTTGTAAGCTTTTGCATTGCTTTCTTAATGAAGAAAATGACATTCTGAAGTCACAGTATTATGTTTGGCAATAAAAACAGTAGCATTTTCTTTCCTCTCTTATACAATTTATAATAAAATTACCTTTTAAGGATTTACAGAACCAGCTTTCATTATTACAACATAGTGGATGACTTCACTTGAGTGATTGACTACACTAACTTTTCCTTTCCTTTTTAATTTTTTTTTTCCTTCATTTGCTATGTACCCTTTGTTGTCGGAAGTCCCAGGGTACTGTTCTGGTTGATGCAGTCTATTTATGCTGTTGGTAACAGCATAAAATTATAATTGTACAGTGATGGCTCATGAGTATACATTCTGGGTGTTCACATCTTTTTTTTATTTGATAAATGTGAGAGTGTGAATTAATAGCATTTACTGTATAACAGTTTTGCTTATCAACAAGTTTATACAACTACAGCCACTGTCAGTAACAACAACAATAAGATGCAGAACTGAAAACAAAACAAAAAAAAAATTGTTTTTGTGGAAATTTGTTATTTTGTACACAATTAAGTACAGTTTAGGCCAATCACAAAATAATGTGTAAGCTTTTGTAACAATTTGTTTCAAATTTTTGTGTACATGGGAGTTTTCATGCATTTCCATTGTTTCAGACAAATGCACAAGATCCCTAACAGATGTGTTAGTTTACGGATTTACTGCCAGGCCGAAAATTAGATATTCTTAAGCTGCACATGTGCCAACTAAACACTTCCTTGTTAAATGGGAACTTGCAGTCATGCTTATTTGATTGCGTCACTATCCCAATCAACAGATCTGTTGTTAAGAGTCCCTAGTTCTTTTGTGGCTAAATTACCAGGAATGGTAGTATACTTTTCTGATCCCAGAATGAGATTTTCACTCTGCAATGGAGTGTGCACTGATATGAAGCTTCCTGGCAGATTAAAGCTGTGTGCCAGACCGAGACTCAAATTAGGGACCTTTGCCTTTTGCAGGCAAGTGCTCTACTGACTGAGCTACCAAAGCACGACTCACAACCCGTCCTCACAGCTTTACTTTTCTGTTAGCATTTAAAATAGATCTGACAGTTCATGTTTACACTACATACGAAAGCTGATTCCCACACTGTAAATGATCAACCCCAAACACAAAGTGCCGTTTGTGGAAATGACTATACTCAAGTAGTAATTTCTACTAATATGGTCACTTAACTAGAATAGAAATGAGGTGATGAAATCCATAAGGGCCTTAAGCACACTGTGATCAATCCCACATTTATGTGAATATCAGAGAAACCAGTGATACAGCTTTTTGTGAATATTCATATATACAATGTGGACCTACAGCACAGATAAACCTGATTCACCGTAAGATCAACAGATTTTAAAAGCATGAATAAATGCTACAATTGCACATACAACAGTGATGTGCTTTAGGCCCGTACGATTCTCAGTGCCTCAAATGGATTACTGTATAATAAAAGTCACAACTTAATGTACCATAAATCATTCAGAAACACACAAAACAGGTTTACTGTCTCTACAACTTTTAACATACTTTGATGTCCAATCTAAATTTACTCTAGTGTACAGGGAATGAATTAGCATATCTGAGGAGTGTGCCATCATTTAGCAGGATTTATGCTGAGCGAACGGGGATGAAAGTCTGCCACAGCATGCTATTACCTGGTGGCATAGACGTAAACTTCAAGGGCTAGCTGTGCACACCATGAACAGTGCACATCATGTGTCAAATCTGTAGGTATTTGGCCTTTAAGACAATTATGTCATGTGAGTTGTGCATGCTCAAGACCTCCTTAAAATGTGCATAACTGAAGGTGTGCTCCCTCCCCTGATGCCAAGTTTCATGGAGTCTAGAGGAGCAGTAGTGGGGTAGATTTAAGTTCTGTATCTTTCATATTGCAGCATCTATGTTACGTTTTATATCATTCAAAGAAAAATAACCAATAAATCAGCAAGGTGTTGAGATTTAGGTTGTTCCTGTGCTTTTACACAGAAACCGCCACTGTAATTGTAGGTGATATTAACACAGATGTTAGGACAATAAGAAAGGTGAATTACACTGTAAATGTTGTACTTAATCCCACTAAAGATATTCATTTAGCTTAATTAGTAATGTTCACACAGACATTCCTTCATGTGATGTTGTAGATTTAGAAATATCACATATTGTGGCAACTTGAAACACATTTTCCTAGTTGATACCCAGCACATAAGAGTATACCTGCCCAGCTGTCAACAAAAGAGGTTCCAGCAGTGTGACTCATAAACAGCTTAGCATCAAAAAATATACATTTCAGAAACAAACATAAGATACTAATAATCATTTTGGAAGACTAAGTCTGATACACTGCGGAGAGATGCGTAAGTCTCTGGTAAGTCTATCCTGATCTGGAGTTCTGGGTGCTTTTCCGAACTCTCCCAATTTCCAAACCTTCGACAGTTTATTTTCCTTCATCACTCTTAGTTCTCCTTCAAATCTTCTGCAAAGAAGAAGCAGCCACTGGCTCTGAAAGCTTGCACATATCTTTAACTTCCTGCTGTTGCTTTGTGAGTATATTTTTTAATCTAACCATTTATGTTGTATTTAGAGTAGTTATTTAACAGTATGTTACTCGAGTGCCTTGCAATGAGAAACTTTCCACTCATCTTCACAAAGAGAAACATTATGGTGATCAAATTACAATTCTAAATTAGTCTAAGATTCTATACCTCAGTTTTCTTTTGAATGAAACAACATAGTTCCCTCAAGTAATAATGACAAATTTTTCATACAGCAACACACTGATTTCCAATATAATCTATAAGGCTTTTCAGTTTTCTCCATCTGGTATGTTCTTCCAATGACAGTTATAGGGTAGAATTTTCTAAGTATTAAGTTTTTTTTTTCTTTTGTACAATCAATTTATCTAGTCTTCCTGGGTATGAAAAAGGAGCTGGTACAAATGGAAGATTTACTTGTCCTTTTTCATCTTTTGATAGCAACACTACCTTTCCACCATCTGCTGTCACACCACAAGGAACAAATCCTTTAATCTGTTCAAACACTCACAATTTGCATTTGGGCCCCATTTGAATTTTATGAAAATCAAAATTATTACAATCAGAAACAGATTTTGATTTAATTATGGCTTTACTCATACAATTAAATGCATAATAATTCTGACTCCCTGTGACTGCTATGGCTTCATAAATCATTCTGCCAAGTCCCTTTCTTCTGCTGTATGCTCATCATTTATCACATAGAAGAAAGTAACTGGTGAGAGATGCACTTTCTTCCATGGAAACAACTACAAGGGAGTTGACATTTGTGCGTTGTGCTCCGCATCAATGTTACAAAAACCCATCATCTGCTATTTTAATTGAATTTATTAAGTATTTTAAGTCATGGTGTCAGCTCATTTCTGCCACGTACTTAATGAGTTATGAATTATACATACATGCAACAACCAGCTCTCCTTTCTCACCCCAGTGCTTTGCTAATTTTATCTCAACAAGTCTTCTCTGGTGAAGCAAGTCACCACAGTACTGTGTAAATGGAAGTGAATATATTTTTTCCCGTTATAGTTTGGTAATATACATTTTCCATTATTCTGCAAACAAAATACAATTAAATTAAAAGTTATATAAAATTAAAAAGACATAATATCACTTACATTTCTGTTAGTTCTTTATGGCATAGTTAACTACATTTTTAAAATTATAAATCAATGTGTGGTTAACTGGTACATACTAATTTCATTTAAACCTTAAATTTAAGAAACCAGCCTGCAAACCACGTGCAGTTGTGGTACAGCTGATAGAGAAAACAGCTTCTTCTTCTTGTACCTTTGCCCTGCATGATCACAGGGTTGGCATGGTTATTAATGGATTTGGCATGGTTAATTTAAGGGGTGCCTGGATGCTTTTTCTGTCGCCACCCTGTTAATCCTTACTCCTGCCCCCCCGTCCCCCAAGGACAAAATGTGTGTACCCCAAATGTCGGTGTCATGAGGAAGTTTTCTAAATGTAAGTGAATCAAGTAAATGAGGCAGAACTTGGGTACCAGTCCAGTATTCACTTAGAAGGATGAGAGAAGTGTCTAAAAACTACACCCAAGCTGGTTGGCAAGCCAGCCCTCCTTGTTAACCTCCCAGGTGGATTCGATCTGGAGGCCCCATCCCACAAGTGACACTTTAACATCCACAGGTATCTGGGATGGTGGCAATGCAAATGGCAATAAAATAAAATAAAATTTATTTCAGCATTTTCCCATTGGAACAATAGAACGAAATTTGGCATACACATTAATAAATACATTACAACTGATACACAATGTTTTTTTTAAAGCCTGATTAAAAAATTTTAAGAATGAAGTAGTTTTTGGTTTGGGAAAAACAGCAGTTTTATGAATATGGGCATGTAGCATATATTTTTAAATCTTCTAAGAAACTGAATAAAATTTCAATTTCTGTACATCAAATAGGTGTGGGTTTTTTTAACCTTCGTACTCCCCCATACCTGCTGAGGATGCATTAAAGAAACTTTTTCCGCGAGTACTTCCAAGGAAACGCTAAAGAAACTAAATCTCTACTTTTTCCATTACTAGGGGGACGGAAAGCCGAGTAAATACGTAGCACTGTTTTGGTACTGCACTGACATAAGGACGACAACGCTGATCTGCCTTATTTGTCAGCAAACACCACAATTAGAAATCGGACTTAATGCCGTTAATATCCAATATTTTAAGACCACAATGATTAAAGTGTCATATCAGCTTCCTGACATAAAAATTTCTGATGCACGAAATCCGACTATAATGCATTATAAACTCTTGTAAAAATATATTATTTCTTTTGATAAACGCATAGCAAAACAGGTAAGAGCACTTGGCACGGAAACTTCGGAGATGAATAAGAACGTGTACAATTCTGATTTTTCTACAATTTCAACATTCATAAAATTCAAAATTCTTCAATACAAACTGCTTCGAAAAATCAGTTATACATAGCCCCGTTGACTGGTTCTGCGTTACTTTAAATACAACTCTAGTGTCTAAGATCTTCATATTTATTACACGTATAAGCTCGAGAAAATTCATGTAGCGTGTCCGCAGAGATGAATCAATTGGACGCTTATGCTTTGGGTACCATGTAGAATTCAGAAGTTCGTTTATGACTTACCTTCTAACTGCTATCGTTGCTCCGTGCTCTTGCTGGATTGCAAGGTTTTCGTAACATTTTGCTGGGTTGAGAAAGAACACGTGAATATTGCTCACCAGTCGCCGCTATATTGTTGAGAACTTGGTTTCATTGCAGTCTGTTGTTTACTCTTAGACGACAGTGTATTGCGTTTGTGAGCAATCTCTTTTTAAGACAAAATGCAATTTCTCAGTATGGTTCCATCGAATCTTACCCACCGACCGACCGACAGACTGGACGTGAGTGGACGAGATGCGCACACTTGTTGGTCAACAGACCGACCAACTATTCTTGTTGCGCGGTTGGTTGGGTGTTACATTCCGACAGCCGAACCCCCCACCATTACACACAACAAATTGTGCCGTGTGCAGCGCTGTCGTGCCGACAGCCTAACAGATGTGCGTTAGCTATCTGTGCAAGAGAAAAATACAATACCGCAAATGGCTAATAACATGACAGATTGCGAGGCTGATAGAAGTAAAATGACTGAACTGTTAGAGAAATTTAGAGAGAGCAGATGCCTGTGGGACACGACTTGTGAAGAATATAGTAACAGAGAAGCTAGGTATGGAGCACTGACTACCTTACTGGAGATTTACAAACAAATCAACCCCAACGCCACATTAGTAAGCTTAAGACGTAAGTTGGAAAATATGCGTACGGCGTATAAAAGAGAACTGAGGAAGGTAAGTAATTTCATGCAGTAGAAATGTAGGGCTATCTGATTACAGTGAATAGCACATAATAGTGTCATAAACTGTCTGATACATTTTACGGCTTTTTTTTCGAGATTGTGCACTAATTTCACTATTGTATCGGATTTTAGGTGAGGGACTCGATATGCTCAGGAGTAGAAGAACAAATTTATACTCCACGGCTGTGGTATTATGATCTTCTTTCTTTCCTAGATGAAAGGAACATAAACACAAGAGATGGGACAGATATGATTCAAGAGGATGACTTTGCCATTAATGTAAGAAAAATTATGTTTTTCATTTACATATTTTACTTCAATTATTTATATCATTAACAGAGTTGTTTCAATTTTTACTTGTTGACATTTCTTAGCATTGCGTTTTGAAGTGGTACTTGCCCCTCAGTTTTGAAGTAATTCGGAGATACTTTCCGGATTTCGTTTTCATTTTCGTTTCATAACCCTTGTGTGGTTTATATTAGAGGAACAATGAACTGTAATTGACGCTAGTCAGCAGATAGAAATGTGAAATTGACGACATCCTCTCTGTCAAAACTAGAATCTGTTATAGAAACGGTGTTTCTCTTTGTAAACAACCATACAACGCAGAGCACGTAAAAAGGATGCTTTAAAATTCACCGATTGTCTGATGCAACACACACAATGTCGATACTGGTAGGTCTATGCCAAAGGCATTTTCGCATCAAGAGATATGCTCGATTTGAGTTGTTGGCTTTGGCCAGTGGCGTTATGTTAATGGCTGCTGTTACGTCACCTTTTGGTGCATATATTTGCAGTTTTATTGTTAGATGGCGAAGCCAACGAATTTGAAAGGGAAAAAAATAATGAAACTGGTTGTGGTGACACTCGGATCTGTAGCTTAGCCCAAGGTATAGGTTAAGTTGGAGGGTAACATTGAGCTTGTGAGTTTACGAAGCCAACGAATGTAACGTAAAACAGACTGGTTGTGGTGACAGACTGATCTGTACATTAGCCAGATCGAAAAATCGCCAATAACATCACGTTATAGTCGCCATACTGTTCACGGCGTTTGTCTCGTGTTTCCTATGCTATTGGTATATCCGGCATTTTCCACAACTCTCCTTGCTCGAGAGAGCCTGTAATTAAAAATTCATTTATCCATCACAATATGTTTCAGAGGAAATTGTGTCATGATAAGTCTGTTTAACACAAATGTAGTGTCCCCCGCAAGTACGAAGAACTTTTTACTGTTTGGCAGCGGAGATTAAGTTCTTCAATACGCTACTCCAGTTCCCAGTTTCTATAGAAATTAGTCTTGTGCAGTACGGGATCATCGGAAGCATAACAATGTGTCCCACCATGTAGAGCTAGCTCAAGATAATTTGTCCCATGCGCGGAATCGCATTCTCGTCCTCGGTGCTGCCCAAGTCACCCCTCTTATCCGAAGGGACAGCTGCTTCACGTGCTTGTCACCTACTGAGGCGGGGTCACAATGGCATCGATATCGATGGATTCCGCCGACGACCGACGTCGGCCGGATTTTTCACATATATATGTTACAATGTGCGCGGTCACAATGTAGCTAATCTTACCGCCCGAACTTACAGATTTCGGACGGAAGTGGGTGGAATTCAAATCAGTTTGTTTTCTTCGTCCATATCGACAGACACGACACGATACATGGACTGTGAGAAACTGACAAGTTTACTCAAAGGAGGAGTTCGTGGCATCTTGAGGATAAAAATACCACAATTGGCATATAGTTCGGAAATTATGGACTAAAATCGCAGATTTTTTGGAAACTACAAGTAGGTAAAATCTCTATTGGAAATTGAAAAAAAATTAAAAAATAATTTGTTCAGTTGAGAAGGGTGGCATATCTTATACTAAAAGTTTCTTTGGTTGTGGTAGGTGGACATGAGCTGTCTACATATCATTATTATTTCTTACTCGCGTTTTTTTGCCAGTAGAGAGGTGATTCTGTCTGTTACATTAAGTGCTTTGCATATATCGTGTATGTTTTTCCACTTTCAGTGCTTTAGGTGTTATTCTAAACTTTACATTTGTCTTTCTTACATTTCCTGAGCGACGATCATTGAAAGTTAACTGACTATGTCTGCACAACTTTAAATAAATTCAGCGAAACAGTGTTTGTACTCTTGCTTTTCAAGGTCAATACAAATACTCTCGAGTACTTACGTAAAGTTGAAGATTTATGTATGGAAACCGAAATGACGAATGAAAGTTTGTACCATGGCTGGGATTTGAACCAGGGTTTCTTGTTCAGTTGGGAGATGCGCTATCCACTGCACCACTTGCTTTGTGCAAAGCCACTGTGCCTGGGTGGTTAGCGATTCTGCCTACTGAAAAGCAGACTCAGGTTCGAATCCTGGCTGTGGTACAAATTTTCATTCGTGGCTTCAGTCTTTATATACAGTATACATCGTAGATGTTCGAGACTTGAAAAGGTCTCTGTAACCATACAGTTTTATCCGATTAAAGCACCTATACCTGGGTTTCAGGCAAGATCCCCCGTTCAGTTCAATGCTGAGGTGCTATCCCAAAACAGTTGGAGAGTGTCTGCAGTGCTGTTCGATTTTAGAGGGAATACCAAATGGGTGGACAGGAATTTGGGTTGAGGAGGGAGACATGCTGGGGTAATCTGTGCAGTTGTGCAAAGCCACTGTCCCAAGGTGGCTTAGTGGTTAGCATATCTATGGAGTGAGCAGGGGACCTGGGTTCGAAGCCCAGCCTCAGCACAAATTTTCATTTGTCACTTGAGTTTGCATATATACATAATAGATGTTTGCTACTTGAAAAGATCTCTGGAACCATATAGTTTCATTTGATTAAAGCTGAAGATCCCTACATGAAACACTTGTGTGTAACAAAAGCTCATTTCTAGTATTTGTAGACATGTGATTTGACATCTGGTAAAAAAAAAAGTACTCAAATAAATCTAGAAGAGGCACCTTAGTATTACACATTTGGCGATTACGTCTATCCAATATTTAAGCCAGAACCACGTTCTGAAAAACACACTCAGAGTTTTTGTGTTATGTGTTGGATGCTATTTACGATACCCTAAAGACTAGTTTAAAAGCTAATATTTTCAGTCTTGCACCCCAAATACTACTACATGTGAAACCTTGTTACTTCGATTCTCATATCCAATGGGCCAGTGTTTAAAGAGCATTGAAGTTTCCAATGCAAGAATCTAATTTTCCGTGTTGCATTAATTTTTAGAATAATGTGAGCTGCTGTGAAACCATAAATCTACCTGTCATTAATTAAATATTATTTGCGTACTCACTCACAAATTTTATCCATGCATTTTGTAGTAGAAACATCTGCGCAAAGTAGCCTTTATATGCTCATAATCTTATTGGCAACACCTTTGTGCACTGAAGTTGCACATCCTGTCACTGTAGCATAATAAACCGTACTCGCAACAACGTGGTTTAGAGAGAACCTTAATTGGGGCATCACTGAAACTACATATTCTCGTAATGCACGCGTGTAAAATACCGTATATAAAAATCATCAGTTGCGACATGCTAGTTTCAAAGGTGCCCATGCTAATGGGTGGTGGAAGAGGGAAATCGGCGTCACAAAGTTAAAACGTTTCTAACTTTTGTGGCTTGGCGTTTTCCCCTTTATCTCATACATTCGTAAAACGTGTCTGGTAATTCCAATAACTGAGGGCAGAGTATAAGTACTCGCCACGTTCCTTTCGAGACAGATATGGCTCATTTCATGCATTTGGCATCTTTTTAATAACAAATGTCGCATTGCAGCACTCGTCTCCAAGCACAGTGGTGTCGTGGTATCCATTCTACCCTTTAAATCAACGTACTAGATACATAAAATAGGTTCTAACCTAACCTTCCCCAACCGGAAGTCCTTGATCACCCTAAAAACTGACGGAGGAGATTGGATGTACTGTGACCAAGGTGTCGGCCGATGTTGTTGGGTGACCTCTGGCGGCGACGTGTGACAACCGCTTGTCGATGCTACCACAGTACCACTTAGAGATGGGTCGTACTCGTTCATTCCCGTGAACTACTTCATTCATTTCACTCTTTGCCGTGAAGCGTTCAAATGAAGTAGTTCATTCATAAAGCACGGAAGCCTGGCGAAGTTGCCCAGTTCACCGCTCAGCCGCGGCTACTCTCGCTTCGCCTCGCTCGTACAACAAAGCTTCGTAATACTTCATAATTTTACCAACAGATGGTCGTACTATGCAGTAACGTGCAAGCAATGTTTTACGTTCTTACAGCGCCTGAGTTAAATAGAGCATGGTCGAAAGGGACAAAGGAAAGATAAACAGAGAAGTCTGTCACATATAAAGAAGGTATTACATTTAATCTTGCTCGTCATTTTCTCATGAAGCGCCCAAAAAAGCCTTTATCCGCCAAATGAAACATTATTTGTTGTATTCATGCTACCAACGAAATGCAGTCAAATTTTATGTTCCTTTTAAAATTTAATCCAAAATAGAATGAGTATGTTTACCATTGTCACAAAGTCTATATACCTACGTTAAGCAATTATCCAGAAGTTTTCCTGTAGATTCATAACGTAAACTGTCACCTGTAGTCATTGGTACGATTTCAGGTAAAAATCCCTCTTTCAGTGTTATTAACAAACCTTTTATTTTCATGTTGGCCGTGCGTGCTCACACAGCCAGCCTCTTCGTTTGTATCTTTAATATTCAGTTGTCTGCAAGCGCTGCCAACGGTAGGCTATCCGTAGACGCGAAGTTTAACTGCACAAATAGTCACGGGTAATGATGTCAGCACTGCAGGAAGCAGCTGACGCTGCCTTCCTCTCGCCCCTCATTTCCCCAACCCCTCGTAAACCTATCGTTTCCCACAAACACCGCGCGATTCGTCGACAGGCAGTAGAGGGAGGACTGAAGGGAAGCGAGGATGACTGACGTAGCGCCGATGTAGTGGGAGAGGGGAAGAGAGTGAGTGAACTAGAAAAAAGTGTGGAGTGTGCTATCTGCGAAGAGTTTGAAGTACCAGTTCACTGAAATTGAGTGGTTAGTTCACACTTCACTGGAGTGAAGCGTTCATTTGAAGACTCATTCACGAGCTCCCCATCACTAGTACCACTGCGACTGCAGCCGAGTGGTGTGCTTCGTCCGCTATGTAGATTCGCTGTCTCCCGCCTCGGCTACATTGTCCAGTCAATGAACGCACTGTAGAGAGCATGAAATATGTGAGAATTTTTGACTTTATGACTTTGATTGGAAGAGTTAGGAGGTAAACATAATAAGTTCCCGATTCTGGAAGGTGAGCTAAAGGCGGGAGGGGGTGAAAGGGTCCCATTTTTTGGTTTCTCGCTTATATCTCGGAAATGGTGCACTATAGAAAAATGTTCCAAATAAAAATGAAAACTAATTGAATTTCCTATAAAATTGTCTCGATACATATTTGTTGAACTCCCTACGGTTTTCGAGATTTACGTGATTGAAAATCATAGATTTTCGAAAAAATCATTTTTACCTCATTGTTTTTTTCAAACTTTTGCTTCTGCTGCCTCCCACAATCGTTTCTCGGATTAGTCGTTCGAAACGAAGTTGTAGAGCATTAATTTCCTTCAGTTTGATACACTTTTGCCACTTTATCTTCAATCAGTCAAAAGTTATAGAATTTCTGAGATGTCTGCTCAGTTTTGACATTTCTCTAGAAATCAGTATATTGAGAGCCCGTTGCGTTTTAAATGCTGTAACATGCTGTTGCGATGGATAACAACACTTGAACAATTGAAATGAAGTAACTAAAATTGAAGTAAAACACTTCTTTATAATTATAGCTATTATTATATTGTTATGTATCATATAACGAAAGTGTTTACATGGACTGATAGTCATTCAGAAATGAAAAACATGTGCATTCAAGGCAACATCTTGATTTATTTTTTTGAGGTGATTGGGTCAAGGCTCATTTATCTTCGTTAATAGTGGAGACATCGTCCAAAGAGACCGGTACAGTATCAATGTCTTTATCGTAGTCACATTATTCCTCAATTAATGTTGTGACTCTCTTGTTGAAATTTCACTTGCAATTCGAGCATGTGACAGAGCAATTTAACGATGCTTTTCCACATACATACTTGCCATTATCGCATCCATTTGAGCATAGGCAAAAAATCGTATTCAAGATTTCGTCAGTGTAAGGATACAAATAGGTCATTCCTCTTCTACTAACCCCAGTTCCCCTCAGGGAATCATTATTCATTGCTGGGTATGGGCCTGGCGAGCTAGGGACCAGTAAGCGCCAACAGTCCTCTGTCACTGCAATTCTGGGCATGGTGCAGTTACCACAGTACAGCACGATGGTGTAACATAGTGTGTTACAGAGAATGGGGATCTTCGCTTGATCACCCGGATCGTGAGGATGGTGAAAACCTCTATAAAAAAGCCGTCAGTCTCATGGTGTATTGTGCACTGATGAGATGCATAGCTGTTGAGGTTGGACAGTCGTTAGTGGGCAACCTCTGCAGCACCTCAGTTGTATAAGGCTTACCTAGATATGTTGGGCTCTGTCTAGGTGGACTTTTATTTCCCTAGCTGCTTGTGGGGTTGAGATGGAACCTTCAAAATTCTCTTTTTCTCCTCCCAGCGGAACGCGTGGGCTGCTAATATGTATCAACAAGCAATCAAATAAGATAGCTCGTGTAGCCAGTCGTCCAGACTCAGGAATGTTTCATAGTCCTAGCACCTACAGTAACAGAAGTCATACTGCTGGTCAGAATAGGTTTTTATTAGTTAAATTGAGACGGAAATTTTGAAAAAGGCTCGCCTTTTTACATTCAAAAGGGTTTGGAAGGGATTGAAGTTACATTAAGATATATCAAGGCGGTTGCGAAATGGGCACTGTTGGTCGAAACCTCAAGTTCCCAAAAGCGACAATTCTGCAGAAAGCCAAAAATCTTGGGGAATATGCCATTGAAACTGAACTCCACACCACGTTGAACTATAGCAAAGGAGTTTGTGATGTGCAGGAAACTGGTGGACATCCTCAAAGAAGACCTGAAAGTTTTGTGGTCTGAAGAAGGCATTGTAGACATGCAGAGTACCAAGGAAAGTGTGGAAGGTGATGTGATCAAATCCGACTTATTCACCCACATTTTTAATAGTATGAAACTCCCAGAGCATGTCAAGATAGGTTTTCTTCACTTAAACATGTGGCCCTATGTCTCCAACCCAATGAGCTGTTTTAAATGCGAGCGCTTTGGACACACCACTCCAGGATGTAATACAGGAGTAATTTTTAGTAAATATGATAAGGCTGCCTGCAAAGGAGTCAGATGTTCACCTCCAAAGTGCGGTAATTACTCTGGGAATCACCCTGTCTGTAGTAGGGGCTGCAATGTCTTTCCTAAAGAAAGGTAGATACAGGAGATCAAAACACCAAAACAACGAACATATCCTGTATGGTGAGGCCAAAAAAATCCATAAGGCCACGTAGCACCCCCCCCCCCCCTCTCCCCCATGTTCTCCAACTCCTTTGCTCTCGTTCTTAAACAGCCAGTTCCAGAAACCAATGCTGATACACAAACGAGGGTTGCTAGTGTCAGCATTTGTACCCGCGTTTGTCAATGCGCTTGTGCTGTAGCAGTTACTTCGAAGCCCATACCTCCTCCTAGAACGTCAGATAAAGCCGTTGTAGCTGACATTGCAGAGCTCCCTGCTCCTCCAAAGATTCAGTCTGGTCCATCGTCCAGCACTGCTACTACCACCTCCATGGTAGTGACTCCAAAGCCACTTTAGGCAAAAAAAAGTCATAACTGAAGGCAAAGAATCAGCCACTGACAGAGAAAGGAAGTAAGCAGTCTGATGATGTCAATGTTGCCCCCTCTCACATCTCTCACGATTCTTCTTCGGAGCTGATGACCTTGATGTCGGCCTAGGGCACTCATCTCGCCCTAAGATCGAGCTTCCACCCACTATGGGTTCCCCTCCCCAGCGGAAAACCAGGGTTAAAGCACAACCTCCTTTATAAATGACTCCCATACTACGATGGAACATTAATGGGTTCAGGATACATGTGGAGGAACTGAAACTCATTGCACAGGCACACCCCCTGTGCTTGTGTTTGCAGGAAATGCATTTTAAATCGTCTGATACCCCTGTATTATAGAGCTATACTCATCATTTCGTGGATGACCTGACTGGGAAAAGGACCAGAGGAGGTGTTGTTGTGTTTGTCAACAGCACACACAACTCCTCTATTCTCTCCGTGGTTCCTGACCCAAAAGCAGTTGCAGTTGAAGTTTGATGACATTCATTCCAGTGACCGCTTCCTAGCCCTCATTCATCTACTGGATGGAGCTCTCGCTGAAAGGATGAAGTCAAGATGGATGATCAGCAGAGATGACTGGACACTGTTCAGGCAGCAGGCTGTGTTTGAATGCTGCTGCAGCATCCAAAAGTGGGTGGACCACATGACACAAGTGATCCATCATACCACTGACTTCTCCATTCATCATGACGCCTCCATCCTGTCTTAGAGGACAGCCTGTCCCTTAGTGGACTGTTAAGTGCCTTTCAGTAATCTGGGTTAGGCATGCGACAGTTTAAGTGCCGCCCAACGGCGGGAAACCTCGAAGCCTTTGAAATAGTAAGGGCCAAGGATCAATGCATCATCATGGAGAGCAAGAAAAGGTCATGGCAAGCGTTTCTTAATTTCATCAACCATTCCCCTTGTTCTACAACAATATGGGAAGCCATCAGGAGAATTTACGCTAAAAGTAGTCAGTTACCTATTGCAGCGTTGTTGAAACATGGTTTTCTCGAAACAGTGCATGGAAACATTGCTCAGACGATGTCAGAGCGTTTTGCAACGACTACTGCCAATGCCACCCAGGATCCAGCGTTCCACCACCACCATGTGACTGTAGAGAGGGGCAAGTTGGACTTCAGTTCCAACAATTCTGAGTCTTGCAACTGCCCATTATCCATGTGAGGACTGGACTAGGCCCTATCTGACACAGCGCAAGGTTATGACCAAATCCGGTTCAGCATGCTGCAGCACTTGCAAATGGTGTCCAAGGAAATCCTCTTATGATGTTCAATTCGATATGGCTGACAGGCCAATTTCCCAACTCATGGCAGGAGGCAATTTTGTTCCCCCTCCTCAAACCAAGAAAGGACCAAAAGTGTTCAAGTAGTTATCGGCGTCAGCTTAACAATCTGTGGGGAAAAGTTCTTGGAGTGCATGGTCAACCATCATCTGGTTTGGATATTAGAGACGAGGTATCTTCTGAGCAGCCCTAAGTGTGATTCATGAGATGACGATCAATTGTCGACAACCTGGCACTGCTAGAGGCGGAAATCCAGCAGGTGTCCTTGCATTACACATTGTCTAGGGGTATTTTTTGACACCAGTAAGGCAGATGATACTACTTGGAGGAACAGTAGTCTCAGTCAGCTACACCAGTGGTGTTTTCATAGACATGTCCCTTCTGTCCTTCCTCTCAGGACGCCTTTTTAAGTACAGAGTCAGAGATATGCTGTCAGATTTGTGCAGGAAAATTATGTACCTCGGGGCAGTATTTTAAGTGTTACTGACTTTGGCTAGCCATTAACAGGATCACGTCCACATACTGAGACCTGTTCAATACTCCTTATTTGTGGACAATTTTGCGGTCTTCTGCTTTTCCTCCAATATTGCATATTTCAACGGTAAGTTTTCAGCTGCAACTTACAGTGAAAAGTTTATAGGAGTGGGTTGCAAATGCTGACCTTACATTTCTCGTTTGATTTTTAATTCCCTTGACTTGCATATGTGGGACACCATTCTCATTTCTAAAGACTCAGAACTGTCGTGGTTACCACATTTCAAGGGCCTGAAGGCAAGGGCCCAGAAGGCACAACATATTGAAGTGTCTTCACTGGTCCTGGGGAGAAGACACGGTTCGTCTGCTCCAGTTTTATAAGGCCTTTGTGCAATCACGGCTGCACTATGGGTGCATTGTGCATGGGTCAGTGAGGCCTTATTACCTGCAGATAATGACGGTATACACCATGAGGGTGACTGGCTGGCCATGGGTGCTTACAGGAGCAACCCCATACCTAGTCTTAGTGCTGAGGCTGGTGAACGACCACTTGCTATCCAGGAGCAGCTTCTTATGGTGCATCAGGCTTGTGCATTCCTCGCTATTCACAGTTCACGAGCATACCACACCACTGCTCGCCCATCTGTGGGATGCCTCTTTACCAATTGCCCATGGGCAATAAGGACGTTTGGTATCCATGCAATATGTGTTGGAAACCCTTGGTGTGGTGCAGGAAACGCCCAAATCCAGGGTTTTAACCGACTGCTAACCTGGTTACTGCAAAGGTCCAGAGTAATTTTAGATTTAGTGCAGTAGAGGAGGACTGGACTCCTGATTATGTTTTTAAGGAGAGATGGTGACAGAAATTATGAAAAAACCACAATTTTAATTTGCTTATTTGAAAGTAAATATAATTGAGATTATTACCCCAAATTTTTTCTTTGAAATTTGAACTACAAATGGTATATTAAGAAAACAAAATCATAAGCAGTATAATGCGCCCTGCCCACTTTTCAAGGTACCTAGTGGAGGAAAAATTTTCTTGCTCAATTTTGCCTGTGAACCTGGAAAATATAACAGTGTTGTATAAAAGGCTGTGCAGCCATTTTGTGGTCCAAACAGTGTGGTATAGAAGGCTGTGGAGCTATGTAAACAAATTTTGTGCTGTTTAGTGGAATTTGATTGAAGTTGGATTTATTGTGTAACTTTTTGTGCAAGGTTGAATATACTGATCGTTTTTTACAATACCTAGGGCTTGTAAAGTATTTAAAAGATGTAGTAAGTCCTATATTTCCAGTAAATAGCGAAAAACTGATTTTGAGGTTAGATTGGGCCTGCAAATGCAAACATTAGTTTGTCTCCAAGTGCATATAAACTAAAACTCGGGAAAGGTATTGTGTCAGAAGAAACGAATCATGACAGATATACAGGTTTCAGAATTGTGAATCTGGAATTAGTGGCAGAGGCACTTAGAAAAGACTGCAAGTGCTCTTTTTGTGGAGGAAATGTAAATTTGGTGAATGATGGAAAGAGTGAAGATTTGGTTTGCACATTGCACATTTTATTGCAAAACTGTGATGCTGACACATCATTCAAGACTCAAAGGCTATTAACAGTATATGAAGCCAATATGAGATTTGCTTATGGACTAAGATGTATGGGGATTGGAAGAGATGATGGAAACCTTTCATGTGGTATTGTGAACATGCCTGGTCCTCTCCTAAAATTTTCTGCAATGAACACTACTCTCCTCAATGCAGCTGGAGAAGTAAGTGAAGAGAGCATGAAAGTGGCAGTCCAGGGGGCAATTCAAGAAAACTGTGATGCAGCTAATATCAGGGGTATAGCAGTTTCCTGTGACAGTTCCTGGATGAGGAGGGGGTATACTTCATTTTCTGAAATTTTAAATGAGCACCACAACTGTGTAAGTGTATTCACAGATGGGTGTAAACAGGGGGAATCCGTTGGTTGGTCTGTTGTTTTCCTGGCTAATGCCCTCAAGATTAGGTTGCCTCCCGAGTTCACTGTATTTAATGTAAAATTACACGCAATTTTGAACGCGCTGCAGCAGATGTGTTGTGACATGCCTGCTAAATTCCTCGTCTGTTCCGACTCCCTGAGTGCCCTTCAGTCTGCAATGCTTGTCATCCTGCCAATAAAGTAGTCCAGGATATCCAGAACACCCTGCTGGGTGCCAGGACACATGGGTATTGTGGGGAATGAAAGGTCAGACCTAGCAACCAAGGATGTGTGTCGTGATCCTCAGCTTGTTCAGTGTGCCATCCTCGCTGTTGAGGTACAGAGGCATGTGTCTAGGGGAAGATAAGTGGCTGGAAGTGACAGACAAAAGCTCCATCTAGTAAAGCCCACAACGCAGCCGTGGTGTACCTCGTCCTAGCCACGCAGACAGGACGAGGTTCTCCTTATGCATCTTTTCATAGGCCACAGCCCTACGACACACGGCGTCTTGCTCTGGCGAGAGGACCCTCTAGTGTGTGGTGCTTCCGGCGTACAGATCACTGTGCTCTCCATTTTATGGGACAGTGTTTTATTTTCAGGCCAGCAGGCAGTGGTAGATGTGCTGGCGGATCTGCTCTCTGTTTTAAGTAAATGTCGAACAAATGTGGTGAGTGTTTTAAGGTTTTGTGATTTGTCCAACATTTGCTACAATTTTAGGGAGAAGTTCTTATTGTGTTAACAAGGTGTCTGGCTCACCCATGTTTTTTGTAAGTGGTCAGCTAATCATATTTCCCTGTGACTACCTTTTAGCTCCTCTGTCGCTTTATTTATGTTTTAATATCAAGTATAGCACCTTTAACACTCTTTCCATTGTCTTAAGGCGTGTGAGATGGAAGGGAAGATAGATGGAGTTTAATGTCCCGTTGGCACTGAGGTCATTAGAGATAGAGCATAAGCTGGGATTGTGTCAACGTTGGGGGAAGGAAATCACACATTCCCTTTCAAATGAACCATCCCGACATTTGCCTGGAGTAATTTAAGGAAATCACGGAAGACCTAAATCTGGAGGGCTGGACGCAGTTTTGGACCGTCGTCCTCTCAAATGCGAGACCAGTGTGCTAACGACTGCACCACTTCGCTCAGTGTGAGAGAGACAGAGTGATTGTGTGGGTCAATGCGAGTGAGGTGGGAGGGAGTGAGTGATTGTCATGTTATGGGTTTCCCCCTCACTGTGTGACGACAATTTTAGTCATTTTATACACATTCATTTCTTTTAATATGTATAAGGGCGCTGATAACCTCGTCGTTGAAAGCCCGTAAGCTCCAAACACACACACACACACACACACACACACACACACACACACACACACACACACACACGCGCGCGCGCGCGCACGCCAGTTGGGCGTCCCACCATTATGTTCCTCCTTTACCCAAAGGTGTACTTGGTGGTACATCTGGAATGCATGCAGCTTAACAGCTCCTTCAGTTGGAGGAAGAGCTGAGATATCCGGCTTCAGGTTTTCAGCTGCTTTAATAAATTATTCGTAGCGGAACTCGTTGAGGGATTTTTCTGTAGCTGCAGCGCCATGCCATGAGAGATTAGAAAAGATTCCAGTTGTTTGAACGGAGTCAGGGGAAGAAAAACCACTGTCAGCTCAGATGCATGTTTTATGATTTTAGACTTCTGGTACATTTTGACAAAACCAACTTTACTCTTGTGATCAGTGTATATGTTATGCCACAGCCTGTTACTGCATGGAAGATTAGCAAATGGACATTGTTCTTCATTTTCAGCTCCTACTACAGTTGTTGTGAGGAATCCACATTCGTCTTGACCTTTCCTCTTCCAGGTTTTACCAGCAGAATGACGCGATCAGTTGGAATTTTGGCTCTCAAGATAATAGTCAAATCGACATCCTCTCCAGTAACAGTAACCAAGGAATTTTGCGATTTGTTGATAGCTGTCTTCAGAATATCAACATTATCATCACCTTGAGCTTGGAGCGCATTTATCGCATTTTTCTGCAACTGCATCATCGACAAATTTAGCAGTTGACTCTTATTATCGAAGTCGGAAAGGAAATTCTCTTGTTTGACTTAAATTTCACTTTCCAAACTGACACTGATGTCCACACACCTCCCAAGTCGATGTCGTTGACTCTGTTCAGCTTCTTTTGTGCTCTCTGATGTGTCAGAGTACCCATAAAAACCACTATATAACTTCTCCCACGATAATGAATCTTCAGAAATCAAATGTAACCATCACAAATGGTTGACGTAGTTGTCTCTTTTGCCGAACAACTTTGTGGGCTTCGAACCCCGTCAACAACAAATTAAAAGGTAGTTAAATCAAAGTACTCATCAGTTTGCTTAAACAATGTGCGTAGTGCTGACTTTCTGTACGTCCTCGTTCAACTTTCGTTGAAGAATGCTAAGGGCTAGGAAGACAGTTCATATTGCATATAATTCTTAAAATCCTCGTCTGATTTCTTGGTAATGGAGATGCGCTGAAATAGCAAGAGTGAATCCACCACAAATTTTTCTCTGACAACCTTTATTGTGGAATTCATGGAGAAAACGTTAACTGTGCGATCTTTCTGTGACAGTTTAATATTTGTGAATGGCAAGTGTTCCATTTTTGCTATTGTTCGCTTGCCATTTGTAACTACATCATGACATAAGGAAGTATCATATGTCGCTACCATCATGATCTTCTCGGTCCTCAGAAAAGGAAGTAGATATCAAACCATTTTGTAAGCTTGCCAGTGTCAGTTGCGTCTCGACTTTGGCAATCTTCTCAAAAATCATTGGGCTCACACTTGATGAAAACGAAACACCACAATATTCTTCGAGTAAAGCGTATATGTATCGAGTTGAAATCATACCTATTACCCATTTACTGAGAGCGCTATCTGTCATTTATCTACCAAGTGTCATGACACGTTGGCTTGAGAATGACGGAGTCAGGGCTGTCTCGGTGGTCATGTCAGACCATATGTCGGACCTGGACCGGTCATTCCTTCTCATAGTGAACTTCTCGTGCTCCTATGCTGTCAATAGAATAGAGAGGCTTTCCATACCCTGTGCATATTAGTGGCAAGACTTGGCGTATGAAAAGTGTCCAGCAACGTGGAAATTAGGTATCATTCGCTTACAGCAGTTCAGATGGGCAAGGAAATCGCCAGACCTCTCTGCATGGATGTACTCCTTTATCAAATTCGCTACTTTGAACTAGTGTATCCATAGTACTGCAGTGGTTGCATTGTTGCTGACCATGTCCATCACTTCTCCAACTTCGATAGCCCCTAATTCGAGTAATTTGTTTTAGTTCAACGAATTCATTGAGGGAGACTCACGAGGAAATCTGACATAAGAGTGCTGATGCATGTCTGCTCTTTTTCCGAGAGTTCTATTTCGTCTAATAGCATGTTTGACAAGGTATTTTCAACAAGAAAATGACTCCGCACTGTCCTGGCAAAGGCGTACCTATTCAGCATTTTGTCCACTGATAATGGAGCATATATAGTGGATAAAAAGACTTTCAAACCAGCTGCCCTCATGAGGTACCCTACACACTCCAAAAAATGACAATAGCAGATAAATCCACAACACATCTCGAGAGCTTGTGATATGTTCGCGGCATCTGCAACAGTATCCTGACTTTCCAATACAGATGTTGACCGAGCGTTTATAAAAGGAAGGGTAATCACTCGAGTCTTCTCACTTGGTTTTCCTCTTGTTATACGATGCGTGTACCCCTTCAATTCTGGCATTGCAGTACCTTGTTTTTGGCAAGAAACCACAGGATGCCATGTGGTGCAGGATGTGGTGGCTCTTCTGGTATATCAGTTGGTCCCACAGTCACATTGTAGACCTCCTTCATCGTGGTGTACGTTTCTAGCAGAAAAGTTTCGAGCTTTTAAGTTTCAGCGGGCATAGGCATCGTGTTCAGTCTTGGTATTTCTGAACCTCCATCAACATGTTTGGATGGAGTGACACATTTGAGTCCACCCATGGCGTGAAAGGTATTAAGCCTGGCCGGCCGTTGTAGCCGAGCGGTTCTAGGCGCTTAAGTCTGGAGCCGCACGACGGCTACGGTCACAGGTTCGAATCGTGCCTCGGGCATGGATGTGTGTGATGCCCTTAGGTTAGTTAGGTTTAAGTAGTTCTAAGTTCTAGGGGACTGATGACCTCAGATGTTGAGTCCCATAGTGCTCAGGGCCATTTGAACCATTTTTATTAATATTTAAGTATTTCATTTCACCTCTGATATTTAATTAAATTATTGGTAAGTGCTAAGTAAGCATAGGCTATGTTAATTAACTACCATTAACAATAAATTTATGAAAGTCAATATAGTAATGTTATTGCGAGCAACAACTACAGTTACAGCAAACTTACGCGTCAGACCTTTTTTACAGCACATTTGTGTTTATGGCATCATATTGAAAGTTTTTGAGTTCCTCGTCCCCTTCTGTTGACACTTCCACACAGGCTTGAAGCGTACTTTGACCCATTCTATTTCTTAATTTTGTCGTCACCCCATTTATTTGCCTTTTCTACTTAGAAGTGGAAACGGGAATGCACAGCACACATACAACGAGTGTCCTTAGTGCTTCATAGCCGATGTTGTCTCTTAAGAAGCAACATCAGAAGACGAATCTTATGATTTATTACGAGCAGCATATTTAAAAGAACGCAGGTCTGCAATAACAGCGTCAACATTTTTAACTCCTAACATCATGCATAGTTTTTTACAATCATTACCACTGAATTCTTGAAATGTTTTAAAAATTTCAAAGTATGCACTTTCGCAGCCTTGCCATTGAGCCGTTGCTCAGTTGCATTATTTATGCTTTAAACAAATTTCCTTAAGTTGTTCTAAAGCACACTGAATTTCATGCAACACATGTTCCCGTTTAGGAAAAGCACGAAAAAGTTTATAAATATCCTTACAAATGCGTTTTATTATAATATGTTTATTCCTACAGTTTGGGCAGCAATTGGTACAAAATGTGCACTGCAGTGAATTATGGCAGCTCGTGCCCCGTTATGTCTGGTAACTGAGCGTGACCCCAGTGAGAAAACCATTAAAATTAGCAGCACCATCGAAAGAGCTTGTTACTAATTTGCTTTAAGAAAGTTATCGTCTCTTTAGTTCACTATCAGTTGCTGTAAATTTAGATTCACCCGTCGTACTTTTCAGTTCAACGACAGATTAAAACTTTGCCTTCACTTTAAAATATGGAGACGGCGCCACATAACGAACTAGCAAAGGCAATTCCTTTGGTTAGTAACACTTGTAGACTAGTCTGCCATTAAGGAACAGCATTTACCATGGAGACTTGTTTCATCTTGATTGTCTAAAACTTTACCAATGCAGTTTAATAATTCTCAAGCAGTACATTTGCTAACATATGTGGACCTTTGACTATGAAATTTCACCACCTTTCAAGATTAATGTACTGTCTTACGAATGAGAAGTTCACATTTTGTGTGCGGAGGATTTCTTCCTTACTGAGGAAATAAACACTTCTTCCTTAGTAAGGAATTAAAGAAGACACTGCTTGTTGATTTAGCACTTTTTCAATTTCATTTTGTTGTAAACTGGGGCATTTAATCCTCATAATTTACAATTTTCAAGTTCAACAGCTTTTACATGGTTTTCTAACTTGGCGTGCTTTCCTAGTTCTCCTGTGCTTCCAGCAACTTTTCCAAATTTAGTGAAAGGTACAGAAATGAACACTCCTCCTGTTTTTTTTTTTTTTTTTTTTTTTTTTTTAGAGCTTTGATAACATTTTTAAAATGCTTTTCTCGCATTTTGCAGAAAGCCTCACCCCAATCGCTGTGCAAAATACAAACAATTGTACTTACACTGCATTTTTTATGGTAGGTAATACCACGCTCAAAACTTTTTTTTACGATGGCGACATAAGGATGGGTCAGAAACAGCACATTTTCCGTTCGAAGACTGGAAGAATAACTGAAGATTTAGAGAGCAATTCACCACTCATTCACAAGCATTTCTTTCAGTAGACTCACACTCATTCTTATCTTCTGTTATAAGCTGCCTTTCATTACAAGAAAAATAAAGTTTGTTGTTTCGATGTTTTACTGAATTTTGGCACTGACGCTTCTTTTTATGCGATGAATTGACGAAGACCGCATTCACATTGCGTAATCACAATACTCTCCCATAGTAAGCTGTTGACTGACTAACCGTTAAAATAACTCCGTACAATAAGTGGAAATTTATTGCCTTGAATGCACATTTCTTCATTTTTGATTTACTATCAGTCCATGTAAAAACTTAAATTAGACGATTCGTAATAATTTAATAATGGCTATAGTTATAAAAATGTATTGTGCTTAAATTGCAGTTACTTTGTTTCCATTTCAAAAGAATTGTTTTTTATCATAACTGCCAGTTACAAAAGTCAAAACACAACAGTTTCTCAATATACTCATTTCAAATGGAACATCGAAATTGAGTGCACATCTTAGAAATTCTATTACTTTTGACTGATCGACGATAAAGTGGAAAAAAGTCTATATCGAATTAACGATTTTCAATAACATATATCTCGAAAACTGTCGAGAATTCTATGAATATGTATCCAAATAGTTTTATAGAAAATTTAATTAGTTTCGTTTTTATCTGGAACATTTTTTCTACAGCGTACCGTTTCCAAGATACAAGTGAAAAAACAAAAAATGCGGCTTTTTCTCCCACCTCCGGCCTTTATCTTTGCTCCCATGCGACGGGACTTTAGTAAAACCTAACAAAGTCCTGAAGTCAAAAATTCTCGCATATTCCATACACTCTACACCCGCGTTTCGAGCACTCGTTGACTGGAATATACACTGCGGGAAAGGAGGCATGCGCAGGCCTGCTGCACTGCAACCCTTCTCAAACGATTTTAAAGAAATTATTCAGTAAAAAAGTTTGATGTTCACGCAACTCATAGTCTCATCGTTAGCTTCTGGATGAGCTACCAGTCATTTCGTTAATACTCATAGTTCTTGCGATGTTTCTATATGAAGCAATGTGCTAGTTGAATACTTTGCAGTGAAAGATAGGTTACTATGAATTTGTGTTTGGTGTATGTTAGACCACATAATGCTGCGTACGAAACGTAGCTAACATATTGAATTACTCTTTAAAATGGAGACAAGGTCCATATCTATCGCCAATATCGAGAAAATTGACCGTGTATGCGTTGCAGTGTACTCACTTCCAATCGTGTGCATGAACGATAGAGTGCAAGTGGAATATTCATAACATCGCTTATATCTCGTAAGTGGTTCGAGTCATCGAAACGAATTTTTTACAATGATAGCATGCAAAGTAGAGAGTGACATGCAGGCCTTTTTTTATCTACTGCGACATATGAGTGACTACGGATTTTTCGATGAAATAATGTCAATATATTAAGAGACATCGGCTACTGGTGAAATGAGAATAGTTTTGAAACAAAAGAAGTGAAGGAATCACACTTTTATTTTTGTGCTGAACATGAGCTTTTCATAAGCTATTTCAGGATTCTGTCACGTTTGCAGCTGCATTAGCTTGTTAGTGAGGTGAAATTGTGTAAACTACGCTGTGTTTTGGGAAAAGAAGCTAATTTTAACGTGGCAGGAAAAGAAGTGTACAGGACGGGCGGAAATAAATCTCCACCGATGTTGCAATTTCAGCGTAATGGTGTACCCACTGCGTTTTTAATAATAAATGGTTGACTTGTCTAGTTATTGGTCGTACTGCCATAATCTGCGTTTGCAGACTCGCACTCTGTAGCTTACAAGTTCCACATAATAGGCGTTTGTGTGCACGTTTCACTTGTTGAACTACATCTTCCCTACCGCGCTGTCTCGCCTATAAGGATGCCACCACCAATACCATTATAGCCGCCCCTAGACCACTATCTGCGCAGCTGGGGGTCAAGTAATATTGTACGAACTCTGCTTACGTAAACTCGCAATCTGCACGAGCTACTGCAAATAATACAGAAAACTGGTTGTAATTGTAATATAGGGCCAATTGCCTTGCCATAGTGTTAAAACCTGTTCCCGTCAGATCACCGAAGCTAAGCACAGTTGTGCTTGCTAGCACCTGGTTATGTTATCATCAGGTCTGCTGAGCGCTGTTGACAAGATGGTGTACTCAGCCTTTGTCCGACAAATTGAGGAGCTTCTTGACTGAGAAGTAGCGACTCCGGTCTCGTAAACTGACAACGGTTGGGAGAGGGGTGTGCTGACCACATACCACTCCATATCCGCATCCCGTGATGCCTATAGGCTGAGGAGGTCGCTCAGTACTGTTGGGCGTTCAGAGGCCTGTTCCGACGGAGTTTAGTTTATAACAGGGAGCTCCACTCCCAGGTAGTTTTGTTATAGCCACATGTCATCTGTCCATGGCACCCACACAGTAACTAAAATTCAATTTCTCTTCAGAACTTGCTGTAATAACTTCCCAATCAGCTGCTGACTACGGTATCGGAAAAAAGTTTATTTACATGAAAATATTGTGTATAAAACGTATTTCTTTACGTTCATTTTCATTATTTTCAGGACTCTTATATGGAATCGCAAGAAATGAGGCATATAAGTAAGAGGAAGAGAGAGGAACAGAAAAACAGAGAGGAATTAATTACTTTGACAAAAAAGTTAATTACGTCAAAACCTGACCAGTGGGACGGACTAGCCATAGCATATACTGAGCAGCTAAGGGAGCTGCAGCCTCAACAACAGGCAATAGCTCAGAAACTTATATCTGAAGTTATTTGTTTTGGCAAGTTAGGCCTCCTGTCCACACAATCCACTGTAATTCTTCCGGCCCAGCCACATTCTTTTCCAGTGATACAAACATCAGTTGTCCCAGTTCCATCCACACCCCCTGTCACACACATCCCAACTCTTGCCCCAGTCCCATCCCCATCCCCAGTCTCACACATCCTGTCCTCCTCTTCCACTAACACACAACCATCTCCCTGTCTCTCCTCCACCATAAATACATATAACAGAGAGTGAAGGTGGGGGACAATATTCTGGATGACCTTTTTGTTTCCTTATGTGAGTTTCATTTTGTTTCATTTCATTTCAACAATACATTATGTAAATGTAAATTATGTAAACAGCATGTAAAATAAATATATTTTTTTTCCTATTTTAGGGCTACATATTTAATAAAGTATACCTGAATATTATTTGATTGATTTGTTTTGCATTATCTCGATATATTTCCTCAGGCAACGATAAATCATTTTGCAGGTTTCAGGAATTATTTTCGATAATAATTGTGGATATACAACAGCACCAGATTTGAGGTCCTCGTAACTTCCACCAGTGGCTAGGAACTGTAATGTGGCTAACAGCCTCTATTCACAGCTTACAGCCACAGCCTTCTTCATGTTAACATTCTGTTTTGTTAAGAACAGTTTCACGATGTTCACCAGCTCTGAAAAGCTTGCTTCATCCATTCTAAAATAATTGCGAAATCATCGGCTCCCAGCTTCTTAAGTAAAAGAGTGTGGTAAATCTCATTCTTTCCATTAACTACTTCTTTGCACACTACTTTCTCTCGGCTTTTCTTGGCCATGTTATCTCCTAAACAACCAAGGCATACCTCGACTTTTGTTTCTGCTTGTTAACAAGTGGCATCTCGCCAAACCTAACCTCAGTGAATCTACTATGAACAATTCCCAATCAGCAGTAGGAACAGGATGATACTGGAGTTGCTGAGTGAAGTTGGTCTGAACGTGTGTAGGCTGCATGTGAATTGGTCAGTCAGTTGTGTTTGTGTAGGGCCCTTTAGCCTGGCTTTTAATTTGCCTAAAGCTTAGCTTATGTGGTCACAGTGGTGCACTAAGCCCAGCAGAGGTCCAGGGTGGTGAAACTAAGTGAGGTTCCTGCTCTGCTTAAAACTTACGTATTTATAGTGTACATTTTCTAAAAAAAGAATAATGTAGTTGTAATACCAGTAAAAAATACAAGTATTTATAATGTTTGAGCAGGAGGGCAGTGTACGCTCTGGGAAAGAAAATTTCTGATCTTAGCACTGTTCTTCCGGTGCCAGAAAACAGCTCATGCATTTGTCCTCTGATATTCAACGCCACCCCCTTCCCTCCATGTCCATCCCTCTCTCCCACCCTTCCTCCCCTCCATTTATCACTCTCCCCCACTTTACTCTGAGCCAATTGTGTTACAATGACCTCAGCCAATCCCCAGGGGGCGACCCCACTGCTCTCAGCAAGCAGGACTCATTCGAGATCTGTGCTCTGTGGTGAGAGGAGCAGGGTGCAGATACTAATAATAACAAATTAATTTTATTATCAATCCAGTTAAGAGAGTTTCATCATTTGTGGTCTGTACATGGCACCTCTATTTCTGTGAAAATATGTACTGAGAGCACGGTTCTTCGAACTGCTGCCTCAACAGTCGACAGGGTTCAACATACAGACATCACGCCAGCTGTAACGATGTTTTATTAAGAATCTGTCTCCAGCCAGAATAAAAAGCAGATTTGAAAATAAGTATTTGCCCATCAGACTACAATTGATTTGGTCACTTGACAGCGCAGGCCATCAAACTGGCAAACTGGTGGGATAGGCGAAAATGCAGATGCGCCTGCCAATAAATTGCAAACTTTTTTGAAAAATTGGTAGCCAATATTACCATAACTAGTGGGGCAAAATTGCCACCTTCATGTTTGGTTTCTTAATTAACACTATTACCAGCAAAGTACCGGTCATTTTTCTGTAAGCACTTCACATCCTATTTTAATCTGAGGATAGGCCAATCTCTTTATGTAAAAGTGGTGCAATAAAAATTAATGTGATTCTTATTATTCCAGTTATGCAAGTTTCGTCATTCGCTTGTACACTGTAGTGAAAAGATCATCAACAGCAGAGTTATTCTACATTCAAATATTACCATAGGTTATGATGTAAGATTTTAATTGAACAGGGAGATAAAAGCAACAGTAGTCCTAGCCCACTATTGCCCACACCGAAACAATGTTTATTGTGTAGTTTCATTCCCTGCGACTCTACTACAGCCAACCAGTACCCTTAAAGTCTAGCAGGAATCCCATTACTAGTTCTTTGTTAGATACAATTTCTTCAGGACTTGATGACCCGAATAGTCTATGTCTTTTGATTTTCAACACTTCGCATTTTAAGGTTGGATGTAGTGTGGTTTCATCACCTACACCCAGAGGCTTCATTCTCTATACCAATCAGGTGTAGGTGTTAAGTTCCCATGGCCTGTCATTAGTCTCACCATGAGTTTAGGCTGTCTCCTGTTCAAACCCTGGTTTACAGAACTTCTCTTGAAACATGGCTTGACATCACCAACTTGCCATATTTTTGTTCATGGATCGTAGTCGAATATTCTGATCCAGTTTCGTCGTTTTTATGTAACTATCGCCTTTGTGGTGGTTAGGACAGGTTCCAGTTGAATAAATGAAATCGTCGCCTCTGTCCAGCCAGACTACCAGCTTGTTCATTGCCACTGCTTCCTGAGTGACAATTGACACTTAGCAGGTTTATCCTTTCGCTTTCCCCTAGTCTCTCAAAGGCTTTGTTGCACTGTGCAACGAATTCTGATGTCGTTGCAGGGGCTGACAGATTTCAGAGCTGCTTGGATATCTGAATAAATATCTTGGTAGCGTCTAAGCAAATTCTCCCCCACGTGTGCCCTGCGGGGATATTTCTGCTTGCAAAACCGTGGACAGCTTCCCTAGACGTATTACACCCTTTATTCTAGGGCAGGCTGTGTACCTTGTATACTTTGGCTCCATCGCCGTAAGTTACTTTGACATCACAGTGTCCGTATAATTTAATAATGACATGGCAGATTTTGCAAAAACAAGTGGTAAAGTTGTTGCATGCGCGCCGCATGATGTGTCCAGCCTCCATGATGAGCGTCAGCCTGCATCTGAGGTACTGCATATAACCGAGTCATAGGAACCTACCTGAGTCTTATCGACACATGGCACCTCTATTTCTGTGAAAATATGTACTGAGAGCACGGTTCTTCGAACTGCTGCCTCAACAGTCGACAGGGTTCAGCATACAGACATCACGCCAGCTGTAACGATGTTTTATTAAGAATCTGAATACTAGCTAAAGTCTCCTGTATATTAAACATTTTGTTTAAGTCATCTGTACGAGGAAAAAGAAAACTCGGATTTTGACGTCCTTATAAATAAATTTTTAGTTGTCTTTGGTGCATGGATGCGTGTCAGCCATACAGCAGTGCTGGTGAAATGTTTTTTCTTATTTTTATTTATTTCTTTTTTAAGTAAAAATCTCTCGGTGTACATGCCGCGTCAAATCAGGATAAAACTCCAAGCTTTCGACCACTACCTCCATGGTCGTCGTCAGGGCTAAAACTGACTGTCGTGAACGAGCGAGGTTCCCACTTTTATATGCAAAGGACGGCTTCTGATTGGCTGGAATACGTCAGCGATATGGCGCGTAGTGAAGTGGTGTCCTCTACTTCCATAGATGTAGTTGCTATCCCGCGTTGCTTGCAGCGCCATCCCTTGAATCAGGAGGTGAAGTGCGAGAAGTTTTTCTCTGCGATTTTTCTTTATCCAGTGCACTCTTCCAAGTGTTGCTAAGTGCATAGCCGTTGTCTCTATTAAAGTTATTATCGCTAAGTCTAATTTCGACTCCTTCCCGGATCACAGAGTCCCAGTAATTCGATGTGTGGGCTATTACTCTGGTTTCTTCAAATAAAATCTTATGCTTGTTAAGCAGGCTATGTTCTAGGCGCTTCAGTCCGGAACCACGCGGCTGCTACGGTCGCAGGTTCGAATCCTGCCTCGGGCATGGATGTGTGTGTGACGTCCTTAGGTTAGTTAGGTTTAAGAAGTTCTAAGTCTAGGGGACTGATGACCTCAGATGTTAAGTCCCATAGTGCTTAGAGCCATTTGAACCAAGTTTTGCTTTAGAAGTTTCGCAAACAAACATTGGAGAAAATATTTAAAACTTACACTCTAAAAACACAGTTACTCCTACGAGCATAGGATGGGAACTGGATGGACAAACACTTAATTTAAAATAAATTACGATAGCGGAGACCTACGCATAACTGCCCATACTTGACTTACCCAGCAGCAGGTGCTGCAGTCGCTTGCCGTCACGCCTTCGGCCGCATAGACAGTGCAGCGTCTGACCGAGGAGAGAACCGCAGCAAACGTGCAGCCGTGGTATGCCGCAGCTGAAAGAAAAGGGGCGACACATGCATTTGGGTTGATTCTGCTACCTCAGCATCTGCCTCGGGACGCCTGACAGGAAGCAGCTGAAGCAACGCTAGCGGGTTTCATCTCGTTAGCCCGACCTGTGAACACGCAGTATGCAACCAGTCTAAAAATTATTTTATTAGAACTCTCTCTCCAAACACCAAAAATATTTCCAGTAAAGATGTGTAATTAACAGTCTGCATACTAACAAAGGGCTTCTTATATTCTACTTCAGTACACTGACATGGCAAAAGTCGTGGGATACCTCTCGAGTACACTGACATGGATCTGTGGATTGATGCGTTTAAACGATTTTCATCAAATTCCGAAGATCTTCCTGAAAGTGGAACTTCCTTCAAACGAGAAAACCATATTCTTGCAGTGGTCTGTACAATGGCATTATCCCCATGCACGGTGTAAATGTTTCTCACCACCTCCTCTGCTGCCACCCTTTTATTGAACTTAAAACAGAAGAATATGTTCCGATTTCTCCACTCGGCACTCCTTTCTGTAGCGTTCACAGCTCCACTAACTATCTCAAAATAATAAAATGACAATATATTAACTCAAATAGCAATGAACTACAAATTAAAAAAAAAGACAATCGGTAAATAAACCCGCAGCAGCCGGAATACCGACATGCAAAACAAAAATGCTACGAATTTATGTACCAACCTAATACATTAATTTCTAGGTGTTATCGGTGTCATTGAAGTCGAGATTAAGTCTTGTGCACCGTTAAGCGTGTCTGTAAGCATTCGGATTTGCTGAGGAAGTATCCATCACTGTAATACAAACTATCAGTTTTGGTTTCTATGTGTATTGGAACAGAAAAGGAGGATGTGAAAACGAGAATAAAGGGAGGAAAGCAAATAAGCACAGCGTTTTTTGAAAGTATTCCACTGTTGACATCAACACTTCACTGAAGATACAAACAATGGTATCATTAACATAAACGAACACGTAAATATAGTTACTCTACAAAAAGACGGTTGGTTATTAACGTTAAGCCTTGTTGTACATATGAGTAAAAGATTCGTGAGTGTGTCCTACGAAGTTACAAGTGTGTGCCACTACGCTACGCCGACTCAAAAGAATTGCATGTAAATGAGTGAGACTCGCTTTATTTGTGGGTGATGTCCACAGAAGTTGTGCTACGAGGTAGTTTGTTTCATTCTGCCAGCAAGTTTCCTAACAGTGTGTACTCCGTTGCAGATTGTAATCAGAATAATAGCTGGAGTCCATCCAAGATCATCCTGCAGACATTTATTTAAGGATCTAGGGATATTCACAGTAGCTTCTCAGTATATATACTCTCTTATGAAATTTGTTATTAACAACCAAACCCAATTCAAAAGTAATAGCAGTGTGCATTACTACAATACTAGGAGAAAGGATGATTTTCACTATTCAAGATTAAATCTAACTTTGGCACAGAAAGGGGTGAATTATACTGCCACTAAAGTCTTTGGTCACTTACCAAAAGTTATCAAAAGTCTGACAGATAACCAACAAGTATTTAAGAAGAAATTAAAAGAATTTCTGAATGACAACTCCTTCTACTCCACAGAGGAATTTTTAGATATGAATTAAGAAAAAAAGTTGTTATATTAACTTAATTATGTTGTTAAATTAACTTAATTATGTCATGTATTGGAAAATTTGACTCGTTCCACATCATTACGAAATATTGTATTCATGATCCATGGAACTAGTATTAATCTAATATAATCTAATCTTAGGACTCTTCCCTCTCCCCCGCCCCTTTAGACTATATCCAGCTTTAAAAGACAAATCTGGAGCTGTAATATCAAAAGCTTTTGAAAAACTATAAAAATAGTAGGAGAGAAGACAAAATCTGGGGCTAGCATATAAAAAGTTTTTAAAAAGCTATGGAAAGAAATGGTAGGAGAGGTCCTGTGGTTCTGCAAAAAGATTTGGGCAAAGAATTTTATAATCGAAAGTTAGATCTATGAATTCCTATCAGTTATTCTGTTTGTTCTGATTTAAAAGGCATCTGTTTTTGAATGATTTAACACAGCTTGAAAGGGCTTAATATTCAAAGAGTTTACATGTGTGTGTTCTGTCCAATGGGTTGACATCCTCCCAAATGTAAATTTATAAATATAACAAAACAAGGCATTCTGCTAATAACCTGCGATCTTGTAATGTTAATGACAATCATTTGTTAATAGTCCCCAAAGAAAAGGTCATGCTTGTGTCTCCTTATTTTATGTTTGCTGAATCACACCATATCACCCATATTACATTTATTTTCTTTTAACTTTTTATTATATATAAAATAATATATTAATTATATAATAATAATAAGAAAATATAGAAAAATTTAGAGAAGAAATTGAGACAAGTAAAGACAGTGATTGGTGTGAACTCCAGATGCAAATAATTCAAACAGCAGAGAAAACTTTAGGACTGGCCAAGAATAAAAAGAAGACATGGTGGGATGAGGAGTGTGAAGAAGCACTAATACAAAGAACTCAAAAATGGAGAAAAAGGAGATGTTTGAAAAAAGTAGAAGACCTTGAACAACTCAGACAACAAAGAAAAGGAACATCAAAAATAATCTGGAAAATCAAAAGAAACTTTCAAAATTCTCAGCTTATTGAAATAGAAGAAACTGACACCAAAAATAATACTAGAAATTTTTAACAAACATTTAAACACGTACTTAAAGGATATCAGGCACCAAGTATTTGTTTCAAAGATGAAAATGGCCGCTTTTTTTTCAGAACATTTGGAAAACTGAAAAGATTACAGTTGAACAGAAAATAGCATTAATCCACCCACTACATAAAAAGGGAGACAAACAGAACGCCAATAATTACAGAGAATAGTGTCTCTTCTGCCAGTGGCATACTAAATATTATCAAAAGTTCTCCTTAACAGAGTTTTAGATACTTTAGACAAACAACTGGGGGAATATCAGGGTGGTTTCCTGTGCAGAACAAATTTTTAACTTAAAGTCAATAATTCGCCATCTAATGTTAACCAGCAAACCAATAACAGTGTCATTTATTGATTTCAAGAAAGCATTTGATTGTATAGGCAGGGAAACAATAGGTAAGGTCATTAGAGAATTTGGTGTTGAATCAAAATTAGCAAATATAGTTTGTGCAACAATATCTAAAGTCAAATTTATGGGAGAAGTATCTCAGCCATTTGAAATAAAAAGTGGTGTTAGACAAGGTGATGGTTTATCACCTTTGCTGTTTAATTGTGTTTTAGGAAAAATTGTAAGGATCTGGAATTCGGAGTAAAAAAAAATCACAAAATTGAACCAATAACTCTGGGAAGGAGAACAAATAGAATTAAGGTAAACTGCTCGGCTTTTTCGGATGATTTTGCAATACTTTCAGAAAACCTGACAGAAGCAGTTATTCAAATAAACCTTCTGGAAAAAATAGCAAACAGAACTGGTCTCTAAAATTACAGCTGAGAAAACAAAATTCATGACAAGTATAAAAAATGCACCTAAATTCATAGTAACACAAATAGGTAAAACTAGAGCGAGTAAATAAATTTAAATATCTTGGAGAAACTATACAACAGAATGGACTAGAAAAATCTGCAATATATGTAAGAATTAACAAAAAGGAAAGAGCATATGGTTTAACCAAAAATATTTACAACAAGAAATGTATATCTAGGAAAACAAAACTGAAACACTACACCACAGTGGTACGACCAGAATGTTTATATGGATCTGAATGCCTAACGATGAACTATAAGATGGAAAAACTAGAAGTACTGGAAAGAAGGATTATTAGAAAAATAATGGCTGCAATAAAAACTGCAGATGGTTAGAAAATTAGGAGTAATGAGGAGATCTACAAAAAATATAGAGAAAATATCCGAAGTAATGGCCAAACGAAGATTAACCTTTTTCGGACACCTCTACCGAATGGGTGGAAACAGACTAACAAAACTACTCCTACATTTCTGGAAGAAGAAATCTATGGTAGCATAGATTACAGAAGTAAGGAAAGATCTACAAAGAAACAACATCAAAGAATCAGAAATAGCAGAAAGAAATCATTTTAAAAATAAAATACTAAATTTGTAAGGCTTTCAAAGCAGAAGCAATAAAAAATCGGGTACGACATGGACAGAAGAAAGGAAACAAAAACAAAGGAAGAAGAGGAACTGAAATTGGTAACGTGATCCTAGGTGGTCAATATATATATATATATATATATATATATATATATATATATATATATAATAAAATTTAAAAGAAAATAAATGTAATATGGGTGATATGGTGAGATTAAGCAAGCATAAAACGCGGAGACACAAGCATGACCTTTTCTTTGGGGATTATTAAATGTGGAAGGATGATAGGTCATCAGACAGAACCCACATATGTAAATTATTTGAAAATTAATCCATTTTTATTTCTGTTAAAACATTGAGCAACAGACACCTTCAAACTAGAATAAATGGAATAATAATGGGCATTCAGTCTCTTCATTAAAGACCTAATTTTTGAATTATAAAGTCCTTCACCTAGAGCTTCTTGCTGCGATACAGGAACCTCATACCATTCGACAAAGAAGTGCCCACTGTTAGGAAACGTTCTTAAAGAATGAAGCTTAACGTCGATAGCACAACTTCCGAGGAAATCTCTCACAAAGGATTACAGACGGTCATGCACACACAATTCTTTTGAGGGAGCACAGTGTAATAGTACATTCTTGCAACATCGTACGACACAGTTGCGAATTGTTTATTCATATGTAGAGTAAGGCTTTCCGTTAATAAGCAATTGAATTTTGGTAGAATAACCATATTTAGACATTTGATTGTGTCAAAGGTAGCATTGTTTATACCTTCTGCACAGGACTGATATCAACAGCGGAATATTTTCGAACAACAACGCTACAACTGCTTTTTTCCCTCCTTTTATTTTCGTTTTCATATCCTGCCATTCCTGTTCCAACACATATAGAAACCAAAACTGATAGTTTGAGTTACACTGAGGGACACTTCCTGAGCAAAATCCGTCAGCTCATAGACACAGTCAACGGTATACGTGATATGTTCCCGACAGCATCATGCCACTACAAAGTAAAAAACATACTGCTAGCACTGTACAAAGCCGGCCGCGGTGGTCTCGCGGTTCTAGGCGCGCAGTCCGGAACCGTGCGACTGCTACGGTCGCAGGTTCGAATCCTGCCTCGGGCATGGATGTGTGTGATGTCCTTAGGTTAGTTAGGTTTAAGTAGTTCTAAGTTCTAGGAGACTGATGACCACAGCAGTTGAGTCCCATAGCGCTCAGAGCCAGCACTGTACAAAACTTGCAGACGTAAATTACTTGTACGCCCGCCACTACATATTGCTGAGGCGGCCGGAGTGTGTGAGAAGGAACCTGCCGGCTGAGCGAGTTCCTTTTTGAAGGATAGTCGACATAACAAAATGTTTATTGTACAAGAGAACTTCACTAATACGCATATTGTTATTAACACGTCGTTACTGGAAATATTCTTGGTATTTAGAGAGAGACGTGTAATAAAATAAGTTTCAGGGTTGGTTGCATCCTGTGTGCCCCCTGCTGGCTAGTCTGACAACATGAAATCTGCTAGCACTGTCTTCGCATCGGGCGCCTCGAGGCAGACGCTGAGACAGCAGAATGAATACCATTTGGTATGCGTGCACGCGTGCGCTGTATGTGTGTGTGTGTGGGGGGGGGGGGGTGCGGCAGACCTAGGCTGTGGGACAGCTGTTTCTCTTCTCAGTCGGGCGCTATGGAACATACTTGTGGTGGTGGACGGCGTGACAAGTGATTTCGGCAGTGTCTTGCCAGCTTGATACCATGTAAATCGAGTGTGGACCATTATTAGTAGGTTCCACTATCTTAATTAGTTTTAAATAAGGTCCTGTTCCCATCCTATGGTCGCGCGGGATAGCCGCGAGGTCTGGGGCGCCTTGTAACGGTTAGCGCAGCTTCACCTTTCGGAGGTTTGAGTCCTCCCTCGGGCATGGGTGTGTGTGTTGTGTGTTAGCGTAGGGACCAATGATCTGAGCAGTTTCGTCCCATAGAACCGCTCCTATACTAGCAGGAGAAATTGTGTTTTCAGAGTGAAAAGTTTGGATTTTTTCTGCATTGTATGGTTATGAAGATACAAATACCAGTCTTATACCGACGTCACACATGCTGCTCATGTATTCTTGGAACGTATTCCTTATAGCGTGTTGTTTGTTCAGGTCCAGCACTTCAAACCGAGTTTTTTTCTAGTACAGTTGGTTTAAGCAAGCTTTTTAGTGTACAAGAGACTTTTGCTAGTATGCAGACTGTTAATAATACGTCCTTACTGAAAATAGTCTCAGTATTAGACACAGAGAGACGTGTACAAAAAAGTTTTTGAGGAAACTTCCATATTGTGTGTTTGTCCTCCGACAATATGAAACATGCTAGCATTAGTCGTCTCAGCTGCTTCAATTTGGGCGACACATTTAACGCGTGTGTGTGTGTGTGAGAGAGAGAGAGAGAGAGAGAGAGAGAGAGAGAGAGAGAGAGAGAGAGAGTAGCGCAGTCGCGACTTCTGGAGTTCTGACAGGCAAACTTTGCTGGCGTGATGGCTTCATCTGGACCCTGTTAATTGTTATTGTTAAAGGAAGTTGCACTTATCTGAGGAACCATGCTCTCGGTATGCATTTGTTAAAGAAATAATGGTGCCACGTGGCAAATAGACTTACTTAGGTCTATATGGCTCCAATATTAGTTTGTTAGTGCTGCTTCTTCAATGACAATGTCATAGACGTTGTCAGATCTCTTACTGCTATAATAATACATGAGAAACATTACAGGAGAGCTTTGCTAGTATGTGGCATGTTAGTAACATATTATTTCTGAATATATTTGAGGTATTTAGAGGGAGAGGATACAGACGTGCAAGTTAATTCTTGAAAGATGTCAGGTAGGGACATGCACCATACATACTGTGTACATATGCAGAACAATTATCAAAATTCTTTGCAAAAATGTCCTCTGAAGTGTTCTGATGGGTAAGCTCTGTAAGTCCATACTCACACTGTGTGGTATTCTAGTAACACAGAAATTGTTTGTTCATTTTTTTAGAAGTTATGACATAATCCACTTCATCCGTAGTGTGAAAGTGTTACATTCATACTGCTACTTTCGATTTTTCACACTACTTTTAAACTGGGATCTGATGTTAGACCTACAACGAAACCGTTAGTACCACTCTCATTTAGATTGTACGTTGGGGAGAATGACATCACTTTAATAGCTGAAGTATCCCATGAAAGAGGTCTGTCAAGTAATGCTGCTGGTGGCAGTAACGGGAACTCGATGTTCACGAACAGATACTGTCTGTCAGACAGCCCGTCATGTGCTGCATTTCGTCACTGACAAGGGAACCTCCCCATCGCACCCCCCTCAGATTTAGTTATAAGTTGGCACAGTGGATAGGCCTTGATAAACTGAACACAGATCAATTGCGAAAACAGGAAGAAGTTGTGTGGAACTGTGAAAAAATAAGCAAAATATACAAACTGAGTAGTCCATGGGCGACATATACAACATCATGGAGAGTGGGATCTCAGGAGCGCCGTGGTCACGTGGTAGCGAGAGCAGCTGCAGAACGAGAGGTCCTTGGTTCAAGTCTTCCCTCGAGTGAAAATTTTACTTTCTTTATTTTTGCATAGTTATTATCTGTCCGTTCGTTCATTGACGTCTATGTTCACTGTAATAAGTTTAGTGTCCGTGTTTTGCGACCGCATCGCAAAACCGTGCGATTAGTAGACGAAAGGACGTGCCTCTCCAATGGGAACCGAAAACATTTGATCGCAAGGTCATAGGTCAACCGATTCCTCCACAGGAAAACACATCTGATATATTCTATACGACACTGGTGACGGCATTTGCGTCACATGACAGGAATATGTTGTCGACCCACCTAACTTGTACTCTTGGCGAATGGGTAAAAAGATTCTTCTCCCTTGCCCGATTTAGGTTTTCTTGTGGATGTGATAATCACTCCCAAAAAAGTGATGAAAACATAAGAGTTGTCACATAAACTGAAAATAAAAAATTAAACTTTTCACTCGATGGAAGATTCGAACCAAGGACCTTTCGTTCCGCAGCTGCTCACGTTACCACGAGACCACGCCGCTCCTACGTTCTCAGTGTCCTTGATCTTGCCTATCTTCCCATGAACTACTCAGTTTGTATATTTTGCTTATTTTTTCACAGTTCCACACAACTTCTTCCTGTTTTCTCAATTGATCTGTGTTCAGTTTTTCAAGGCCTATCCACTGTGCCAACTTATAACTAAATCTGAGGGGGGTGTGATGTGGTGGTTCCCTTGTGAGTAACTCAGGTATGTGTTGCAGTGGCATAGCAAATGTAGCACACACCTGGAGCACTGCACACCATTGGCGCCCCCCTTCCCCCCCCCCCCCCCCCAAAAAAAAAAAAAAGTTCAGCGCCCAGGGCACAACACTCCATTGGCGCCCTCCCCCCTCCAGAAACACATATAGTAATATAATATATAGAATTTACTCTTTTTTATAGTTATCGGTCTTCTAACTGGTTTGATGTGACCCGCCACGAATCCCTCTCCTGTGGCAACTTTCTCTTCTCAGAGTAGCAACTGCACCCTACGTCCTCAATTATTTCTTACCTTATCAGTCCAACTGGTTTTCAACATTCTCCTGTAGCACCACGTCTCAAAGGCTTCGATCATCTTCTGTTCTGTCTTCACCAGAGACCATGTCTTACTACCATAAAATGCTGTACCCCAGACGTACATTTCTTCTTCAAGTTAAGACCTACGTTTGATACTAGCAAATATCTCTTGATCAGGAATGCCTTCTTCGTTATTGTGTAACACGGCTGGGGTACGAATGGGGGTGGACCCTTTAACTGTTTTCGCTTGCCGCTTCTTGACCGTGCGCCCTGTCCACACCACGTACCTGGTAATCCCGCGGCGGTCGTATTATTCTGCTCCACACTGCTGCTGGCTTGCCTGAAATTATGTATTTAAATATGCATGCGGGTTTAGAGGAGCCACTCAACGTTAAGCACAACACTGTCCTACGTCTGGTATGAACATCTATATTCTGAGACGATATGAAAATCAACAGGTTGCGCTGTTTACACTCTAAGTCACAAGTGACTATGCCAATTAACTTATTGATGATTATCTGTCCACAATATCACTTGGACGAGCGTACACGAAACTGACACGACGCGGTTGATTGTTGATGATGCGGAAGCCGAATGATCGAACGAAAGTTCTTACACTCGTCATGCATAGACAGATATCTGGCACCAGTCCCCCCTGACACTAGTAATAATGTAACACTGTTCATAAAGCTAATTTTTCAGTTCTCAGTTCTCACTTGTACGAGCGTGCGCGTAACCGTTGCGGCACGGCTGATTGTTGATGAAGCGGAAACGCGATGACCGATCGCATGTTCTCACGCTCACGAGACACTGGCACTTGAATGCTCTATTTTGTGGTAAACTATATTGCTGATGGACATTAGTTCATTCTGAGAGGCCGAACACGGAGCGGATGATTGATGTACGGTGCGACACGCAACGAGAGGATACACCAATACGTTATCGGTGGCACTGCTCGTTTTTAATTACATCATTACGCACTTCCCTCTGAATCACTTCCATATTTCATCACTTTACTGTAATAGCACTTGTAGCAACACTTGAACTTCCATAATAACAATGCCTCTCACATGCAGAACTACCCACAACACAACATAAATTTCCTTGTTCCGTGCTCGACTCTGCAGTCGCGGCTGCCCGCAAAGATACTCCGCAACCAATCCAGCGATATGACAATACACTTACAAGTGCTAGTCTGCTTTTTACCTCCTCCTTGCTCCGTCCATCATTGGTTATTTTGCTGCCAGGGTAGTAGGATTCCTTAACTTCGTCGACTTCGTGACCCCCAATTGTAATGTTGAGCTTCTCGCAGTTCTCATTTCTGCCACTTCTTATTAGTTTCGTCTTTCTTCGATTTACTCTCAATCTCTATTCTGTATCAATTAGACTGTTCATTCCATTCAACACATCGTGCAAACCTTTTTCACTTTCATTGACGATAGCAATGTCATCAGCGAATCTTATCATTGATATCCTTTTATCCTGAATTTTAATCTCACTTTTCCATCTTTCTTTTATTTCCCTTGTTGCTTCTTCGATGTGTAGACTGAACAGTAGGAGGGAAATACTACATCCCTGTCTTACACCTTTTTTAATCCGAGCACTTCGCTCTTTGGTCATTCAGTCTTATTGTTCCCCCTTGGTTCTTGTACGTATAGTATATTATCCGCCTTTCCCCAACGCTTATCCCTATTTTTCTCTGAATTTCGAACATCTTGTACTACTTTACATTGTCAAACGCTTTTTCCAATTCGGTAGATGCTATGAACGTGTCTTGATTTTTCTTCAATCTTGCTTCCATTATCAACCCCAATGTGAGAACTCTCTCTTTGGTGCCTTTACCTTTCCTAAAGCCCAACTCATCGTCATCTAACGGATCCTCAATTTTCTTTTCCATTCTTCTGTATATTGTCACGTAGAGGAAGGTGTAAGTAGATGAATGACGAACACTAACTTCACTTAACGAAGGTTTATTCAGCACTTGCACATACGAGAGCGTGGAGCGAACTGCCTCCGGTCAGAACACATACGGTATATATACAGCTACAGAACATTCCAGTACGATTCTTGCCATTTGTGGATACTTCTAGAATGTACTCGAACCGAATACAGAAATTAAAATTTTTCAGTTCAGGTGAGTTTTCAACTCACGACACTCACTGCAACAATATGGTATCTTAACCACTGCACTATGGCGACTGCGCTATTTGGTTTCTTTTGCGACGGTATTGTTCTTTTCAGCAACTTGGATACAAGAGCTTTGAAGCTGATTGTGAGATAATTCTCGCACTTTTCGGCTCTTGCTATTGTCGGAATTGTGTGGATGATGTTTTTCCCAAAGCCTGATGGTATATCGCCAGTCTCATACATTCTTCACAACAACGTGAATAGTCGTTTTGTTGCAACTTCCCCCAATGATTTTAGAAATTCTGATGGAATGTTATCTATCCCTTCTGCATTATTTGATCTTAAGTCTTCCAAAGCTCTTCTAAATGCTGACTCTAAAACTGGATCCCATATCTCTTCCCTGTCGACTCCAGTTTCTTCTCCGTCATCAGACAAGTCTTCCCCATTGTGGAGGCCTTCAATGTACTTTTTCCACCTGTCCGCTCTCTCCTCTGCCTTTAATAGTGGAATTCCCACTGAAGTCTTAGTGTTACCGTCCTCACTTTTAATTTAGCCGAAGGTTGTTTTGACTTCCCTATATGCTGAATCTGTCATTCCGATAATCATTTATCTTTCGATTTCTTGATATTTTTCATGCAGCCATTTTGCTTTAGCTTCCCTGCACTTCCTATTTATTTCGTTCCTAAGTGACTCGTATTTGTGTATTCCTGAATTTCCTGAACATTTCTTTACTTCCTTCTTTCATCGATCAGCTGAAATATTTCGTCTGTTATCCATGGTTTCTTTGCAGTTGTCTTCCTTGTACCTGCGGTTTTCTTTCCAGCTTCTTTGTTTGCTCTCTTCAGATATACTTGTCCCTCTTCAACTGTACTGCCTACTGAGTTATTCATTATCGCAGTGTCTATAGCCTCAGAGAACATCAACTGTGTCTCTCCATTTCTTAGTACTTCCGTATCCCACATGTTTGCGCGCTGATTCTTTCTGACTAGTCTCTTAAACTTCAGGCCACATTTCATCATTACTAAATTGGAGTCTGAGCCGGTGTCTGCTTCTGGGTATGCCTTACAATTCAATATCTGATTTCGGAATCTCTGCCTGACCATGACTGAAATCTTCCCGTACCTCCCGGCCATTTCTAAGTATGTCTCCTGCTCTTGTGATTCTTGAATAGAGTATCCGTTATTACGTGCTGATACTTATTACAAAGCTCAATCAGTCTTTCTCTTCTCTCGTTTCTACTACCAAACCCATATTCTCCTGTAACCCTTTCTTGCACTCCTTCCACTACAGCTACATTCTGGCCCCCATGACTATTAGATTTCCATTCCCTTTACGTACAATATCCTCATATACTTTCTCTCTCTTTTCACCTTCGGCTTGCGACGCCCCATGTATACCTGAACTATCGTTGTTGGTTTGGTTCGATTGTGATGAGAATAACCTTATCACTAAACTGTTCACAGTAACTCACTCTCTGCCCAACCTTCCTGTTCATAACGAATCCTACTCCCGTTATACCATTTTCTGCAGCTGTTGGTATTAGCCTTTATTTGTCTGATAAGAAATCCTTGTCTTCCTTCCGTTTCACTTCACTGGCCCCCACTATATCTAGACTGAACCTTAGCATTTCCCTTATCAGTTTTTCTAGCTTCCCTACCACGTTCAAGCTTCTGATGTTCCACGATTCGCTCGTAGAACGTTATCCTTTCGTTGGTTGTTCGGTCTTTTTCTTATGGCCACATGCCTCTTGGCAGTCCCCTCCAGGAGATCCGAATGTGGGACTCTTCCGGAATCTTTTGTCAGTGTAGAGCTCATAATGATACTTTTTCATTGACAGGCAACATATCCTGTGGATACACATTGTGTCTATAATGCATTGGTTTTCATTGCTGCCGGCCGCAGTGGCCAAGCGGTTCTAGGCGCTTCAGTCTGGAACCGCGCGACCGCTACGGACGCAGGTTCGAATCCTGCCTCAGGCATGGATGTGTGTGATGTCCTTAGGTTAGTTATGTTTAAGTAGTTCTAAGTACTAGGGGACTGATGACCTCAGATGTTAAGTCCCATAGTGCTCAGAGCCATTTTTTTCATTGCCTTCTGCATCCTCATGTGGTTGATCATTGCTGATTCTTTCGCCTTTAGGGACTGCTTCCCATCCGAAGGGCATGAGAAGGCCCTGAATCTGTATCCGCTCCTCCGCCCTCTTTCACATGCCCGTTGACTGAATGAGGGTGACTTCTTATGACGGAAATTATCGGGCGCCATTGCTGAAGATTTTTATTCAGAATTTAAGTGGTGGCGGATTGGAACACCGGACCGAGGACGTTTTGATTACTAATCAAAGACCTATCCCTAGACCACGGGTGCAAATTCCCCTTTGTATTGTATTGTGTGTAACTGTAGACATAGAAACGACGGAGAGGCTTCGTACCTGCCGTAGCCCTCAGTGGTACATAACCGCACAACAGGCTACAGCAATCCACTCACCCCACCGCCGCCCCACACCGAACCCAGGGTTATTTTGCGGTTCGGCCCCCAGTGGATCCCCCCGGGAACGTCTCATGTCAGACGAATGTAACCCCAATGTTTGCGTGATAGAGTAATTATGGTGTACGCGTATGTGGAGAAAGTGCTTGCGCAGCGATCACTGACATAGTGTAACTGAGGCGAAATAAGGGGAAGCAGCCCGCATTCACCGAGGCAGATGAAAAACCGCCTTTAAAACCATCCACAGACTAGCCGGCACACCGGACCTCGACACGGCACGCCTTCCCGCCCGGAAAGCAGTGCGTTAAACCGCACGGCTAAACGGACGGAACTACCATTTACTCTAATACTATTATATTTTTGGAAAATCTTGTTTGGCTTGGTGACCATTTGGCGCCCCTCTGCAAGTGGCGTCCGCGGCATGATAAGCCGCCTTGCCACCCTCGCTACGCCACTGTGCTGAGGCGCATAATATTCGAACGTTTGTCATTCGTAGCAGTAGTTTTAAATATTGCAGCGTGTTTATCGTCGAGCCTTGTGTTTACTCTCATCTTTGGAATATTATGGAGAAAACGAATTGGTCAAAATAATGTAAATGCCGATGTGTAGTGGGTGGGTGTACATAGATTTTCAATTGTTTATTATGTACTACTGTAATAAGACAGTCTTATAGTGGCGTCAACTTGATAATGTGGGGATAATGTAGACCTGATACATATTTGTTTTTATATAATGTATTCTGGAATTTGCTAAACATTCAAGCGGCTCTTACTTACGTTTTAATTTTGAAATGAGGGCCGTGGTATGATTTGGAGTGCTTACGGACAACGCTGTGACATTATTAAATTGTAATTCTGTCAGTAGGACGCCACGCTCATTTTAACGCACACTATGGCGTCTAACGCATACTAATAATGTTGGGGTGACACAGATGCGATGTAAAGGAAGAGCTTATTTGTTTAAGTATCATGTTGTCTTATGTTAATTTGATTTACTTATACCATTACCCTTTTTTTATTCTACCTGAGAATGCTCGTCATTTACTGATTTACACACAGAAGTAGATAGATGTACTTAATGTCCGGCTACTTTTGATCATATGTCGTTTATCCAGTTCGCATATTGCTAAAATGGAAGCATGTTGCGGAATAATCACACTACTGCGTATCGTCAATAAGAAGATTGCGGTAACCGCCAGGAGACATGCTGGAACTTGCGTACCCTCAACTGGTGGGCACTCTGTCGCTTTGTGCGCAATAACTCAGAGGCAAGCCGACCTTTGATACGGATATATCGCGCGTCGTAAATGTAACAGCCGTACCACAATTGTTTGCAGAATTTGGCATGACGGCATTAAGTTATAAACACACTGTAATGTCAAAGTATCTTACAAATTATGCTAATATTTGTAGGTAGGATAACTCTGCTGTTAATGTTATCCTGACTACAGCATACAGACATCGAATAGTGAAACTCGTGTAATTGAAATAACAATAAAATTGGTTTATGTTACGCCATTTACATTTAAGGCGACTGGCCTGTCTTTAAATTAGAAAGGGGGGGGGGGACTGGAATGATTACAGAAAAATACCCAATACTTTGCTGCTAATGGTGTTAATTAAAATACTAAATAAGAAGGTGGCTATTTTGCATAATTAAATAAGACAGAGAGGGCCTTATGGCCGTAATCAGATCATGTTAAACAAATAAGGTATTAATTTTTTGGAAGTTTCTTCAACATTCTGGCTTATCCTACTAATTTACGAAACTTGTGGCCCGTCCTGACAAAATTATTAAGGTCCGATGGACAAGTGGTTACTTTCATATCTAATAGTCTTTCTCTGATTTTTATTCTGGCTGGAAGTGGTGGCTGGTCCATGAGTGTAAATTAAGACTCTAATGTTTACAAAGGATTATAGACCTTGAAGTATCCGTGCATTTCTGATCCTGAGAGTATGTACTAGAAAATTTCGTATAATAATAATCTAATTAGAGATATAGGTACTTACTGTAACAGAACATTATCAAAAAGAATGCACAGCCTCCCAAGATCTGAGATAATGTAGAAATTATAACCTCTGTGTAATATTTTGTTTTATCACTTATTTACTGCCGCCTCTCCTGTCTTCAGAAAAACCAGAAGATGGTAGTGTTATTCCATGTACTGAATTACTTTTGTTTAACATTACTAATATTTCCCGTCCTAACCTTGTTTTGAAATGTATTTTTCAGGACTGTAGTAGGTGAGTGAAAAATTACGTTGGTTTTACTAATTCGGTGGTGCTACCGATTGACCAACATTGCTGCAGTCTTAAATGCATGTTGCATGATCCAAAGCCTAAACGGTACTGGATGGTCATTCTAGGTTCATATCGGGAGAATTCGAATCATCTTGAACCCTAAATGGAATAAATATCAACTTCTCTACTTCAGCAAAGAGTCTAGGATTAATAATAGATGAAAATCTAAACTGGAATGAGCACCTAACTGCAGTGAGCCAGGAGGCATCAATTATAAATACTGCTTCCTTCTTGACCTGAGAAAGGAACTTGTACAAACACTCATAGTTCCAGTTATTGATTAATGCGATGTTATCCTGGAAAGTCTCTCTCAGGAAAGCTCACGGCGCCTGTAGCTGGTTATGAATGCCTGTCTTCGTTACATCAGTAATGTTCGACTCTTTGATCACATTTCCCCATCATATGCACAGCTATCCTGGCTGCGTGCAGACAGATGCACAGATTTCCATGTGCTCTGTCTTCTCTACTGTCTTATTAACGTACGCTGTCCCTCACATCTCTCCCCGATCTTAACGCTCTTGTCTGAACAACATGACAGATATAATTGTTATGTCAAAGCAAAATCCTTGCTGTACCACTTCATCGTTCAACCACTTTCTCGAAGTCTTTCTCAGTAGCAGGCACCCGACCTTGGAACAACCTCCCTCATTATAATGGAGAACTAAATAACATCTCCAGCTTCAGAAGACAGATAATGGTGTATCTATTAAAGCAACAATAAGGATTATCATTGCTCCTGTAAGCACTCCTTACCCTTGTACGTCCCTTTTTCCAACCTGTTCTTCGCCATTTTCTATTATTCTTAACCGATGCAGTCTCCTCATATTTCCTTTTCCCAGAATGCACTATATCAGAAAAAAATGTATTTTGTACACTAATAAATTCTTCTTATATCTCCCACTATTATTGCTGTTATTAATGTCGCAAGAATATATTCAAATGTGTGTGAAATCTTATGGGACTTAACTGCTAAGGTCATCAGTCCCTAAGCTTACAAACTACTTAACCTAAATTATCCTAAGGACAAACACACACACCCATGCCCGAGGGAGGACTCGAACGTCCGCCAGGACCAGCCGCACAGTCCACGACTGCAGCGCCTCAGACCGCTAGGCTAATCCCGTGCGGCGTATTAACGTCGCAATTATTGTCGTTATTATTACTATTATTATTTCTTTCTTTTCTCAGACGTTATGTCTGGTCAAAAATGGTTAGTGACGCGGACCTTGATCAAGCGTGACTTCCTTTTAACTGTACGGTATATGTTATATTGCATTTAGGAACTTTCGGGTAATTGAACATGTATCAATAATTGCGGATTTCTGTAGTTGTATATATAAGTTTTGATGTAGCTGTATTGCATTGATGTTCTGGTGGATATTGTGTGGTATGACTCCTGTAGTTAATAGTATAATTGGTATAATGTCAACTTTATCCTGATGCCACATGTCCTTGACTTCCTCAGCCAGTTGGATGTATTTTTCAATTTTTTCTTCTGTTTTCTTCTGTATATTTGTTGTATTGGGTATGGATATTTCAATTAGTTGTGTTAATTTCTTCTTTTTATTGGTGAGTATGATGTCAGGTTTGTTATGTGGTGTCGTTTTATGTGTTATAATGGTTCTGTTCCAGTATAATTTGTATTCATAATTCTCAAGTACGTTTTGTGGTGCATACTTGTATGTGGGAACGTGTTGTTTTATAAGTTTATGTTGTAAGGCAAGCTGTTGATGTATTATTTTTGTTACATTGTCATGTCTTCTGGGGTATTCTGTATTTGCTAGTATTGTACATTCACTTGTGATGTGATCTCCTGTTTCTATTTGTTGTTTGCAAAGTCTGCATTTATCTGTTGTGGTATTGGGATCTTTAATAATATGCTTGCTGTAATATCTGGTGTTTATTGTTTGATCCTGTATTGCAATAATGAATCCTTCCATCTCACTGTATATATTTGCTTTTCTTAGCCATGTGTTGGATGCGTCTTGATCGATGTGTGGCTGTGTTAGATGATACGGGTGCTTGCCATTTAGTGTTTTCTTTTACCAATTTACTTTCTTCGTATCTGTTGATGTTATGTGATCTAAAGGGTTGTAGAAGTGGTTATGAAATTGCAGTGGTGTAGCCGATGTATTTATATCAGTGATTGATTTGTGTATTTTGCTAGTTTCTGCTCGTTCTAGAAAGAATTTTCTTAAATTGTCTACCTGTCCATAATGTCGGTTTTTTATATCGATAAATCCCCTTCCTCCTTCCTTTCTGCTTAATGTGAATCTTTCTGTTGCTGAATGTATGTGATGTATTCTATATTTGTGGCATTGTGATCGTGTAAGTGTATTGAGTGCTTCTAGGTCTGTGTTACTCCATTTCACTACTCCAAATGAGTAGGTCAATATTGGTATGGCATAGGTATTTATAGCTTTTGTCTTGTTTCTTGCTGTCAATTCTGATTTCAGTATTTTTGTTAGTCTTTGTATATATTTTTCTTTTAGTTCTTCTTTAATATTTGTATTATCTATTCCTATTTTTTGTCTGTATCCTAGATATTTATAGGCATCTGTTTTTTCCATCGCTTCTATGCAGTCGCTGTGGTTATCCAATATGTAATCTTCTTGTTTAGTGTGTTTTCCCTTGACTATGCTATTTTTCTTACATTTGTCTGTTCCGAAAGCCATATTTATATAATTGCTGAATACTTCTGTTATCTTTAGTAATTGGTTGAGCTGTTGATTTGTTGCTGCCAATAGTTTTAGATCATCCATGTATAGCAAATGTGTGATTTTGTGTTGGTATGTTCCAGTAATATTGTATCCATAATTTGTATTATTTAGCATGTTGGATAGTGGGTTCAGAGCAAGGCAGAACCAGAAAGGACTTAATGAGTATCCGTGGTATATTCCACGCTTAATCTGTATTGGCTGTGATGTGATATTTGAATTTGTTTGGATATTAAGTATGGTTTTCCAATTTTTCATTAGTATGTTTAGGAACTGTATCAATTTAGGATTTACTTTGTATATTTCCAATATTTGTAGTAACCATGAGTGGGGTATACTATCAAAAGTTGTTTGGTAATCAATGTATGCGTAGTGTAGCGACCTTTGTTTAGTTTTAGCTTGATATGTCACCTCTGCATCTATTATCAGTTGCTCTTTACATCCTCGTGCTCCTTTGCAACAGTCTTTTTGTTCTTCATTTATAATTTTGTTCTTTGTTGTATGTGTCATTAATTTCTGTGTAATGACTGAAGTTAATATTTTGTATATTGTTGGTAGGCATGTTATGGGGCGATCTTTAGCTGGGTTTGCTGTGTCTACTTGATCTTTAGGTTTCAGATAACTTATTCCATGTGTAAGTGTATCAGGGAATGTGTATGGGTCTGCAATGTAACTGTTAAATAATTTAGTTAGATGTGAATGTGTTGAGGTGAACTTCTTTAGCCAGAAATTTGCTATTTTATCTTTTCCAGGGGCCTTCCAATTGTGAGTAGAATTAATTGCTTGGGTGACTTCATGTTGCAAAATTATCACTTCAGGCATTTGTGGTATCACCTTGTATGTATCTGTTTCTGCTTGTATCCACCGTGCATGCCTGTTATGTTGTACCGGGTTTGACCATATGTTGCTCCAGAAGTGTTCCATGTCTGTTATGTTTGGTGGATTGTCTATTTTAATGTGTGTGTTATCTATTGTCTCGTAAAATTTCTTTTGGTTTGTGTTGAATGTTTGGTTTTGTTTCCTTCTATTTTCACTTTTTTTGCATCTTCTAAGTCGTTTGGCCAATGCTTGTAATTTCTGCTTCTTTTCATCTAATTGCTCTATCGCTTCTTGTTGTGAGATTTTACCTAACCTTTTTCGTTTTTTTTTCTGACATTTTATTTCTTATAAATTGTGTTAGCTTTCCGATGTCTTTTCTCAGTTTTTCTATTCTGATCTGTAGCTTGTGTTGCCACGCTAGTTTCGTGGGTTTCTTCTGTGTGTTGGTTGGTTCTGATCTCTGCCTAGTGTGTATATTTAGTGTAGTGAGTGCTCCTATATAAACCAGTAGTTGTAACTCTTCCATAGTTGTGTTTTCATTTATATTGTTGTGTATGATTGTGTTGATAGTTTTTATTGTTGTTTCGACTTGTGGGTTATTTGGCGGTCTATGCAAGAATGGTCTAATGTCTGTATTTGTGTCTTTGTATTCTATATATGTCAGCTGAAATTTTTCTTCTATATCTAACATGTGTGTCACTTCGTGTTCTATTTGTGCTTGTTCTGGTGGTTGTCTTAAGATTTCGTTTTCCTCTGATTGTTTAATTGATGTGTGTTGTTCTTTGTTTGTTTGCTCTGGGATGTTTGAGTCCATTACTGTATTTTCTTCTTCTTCTGATTGCACATAATTTTGTTCCAGTATTTGTTGTACTTGCTGTTTGATGTTTTCTAATTCTATTATTCTAATTCTATTATTATTATTATTATTATTATTATTATTACTATTATCACTAATAGTGGTGGCAGCTGTAGTATTACAATTACTGCCAATATTAACATTATTAGTTCATGGCCAGTATAATTCATTTACACTGTCGCTCCAGGCACTCTAATCTTTTTAATAACAGGTATCATATCAAATTTTCCTTTCTTAGGTAACTATTATGTAATAGATATTATATTTCTAACATACTGGTCAGATGTAAGAGAGGGCCTCCTGGCCCAAATCAGATCAGGTTAAATAAATAAATAAAAGAGCCTGCATTTATCCAAAATTTTTTTTAATAAGTCCGATCTATTTTACTTTGCTATGCAAGGCAAAAACTAGCGTTTAAAAACTTGTATTTCTTCCCACAATCATGCATCACTATCACTAGCAGACCAAAAATCAGTGCTTGTGCCAATTTTTATAGCCAGTCCCGTCCTTAAGATAATTACATCTTCTTTCCTCACTAACCACATAAAACTTGAAAAGTTTAGTTATTCACGAAAGATGGCGAGGAACTGTAATTGCGATACCGTGACAGGATTTGTAAATGTCTTACATTGTTTATGGTACACATCCGATATACCGGTATAACCAGAGTACTGAAAATTATTATGACAGAAATGATAGGAACCACCCCATGGATTGGAAAATAAAACTAGAAGAATTTTTATGAGAAAAATGAACAGGAATTGTGACTGAGAATAACAACACGCCACACTTTAGGTAGGGATAACAGGCTTATTTTCACATCTTTAAAGTGTGTACAGCTTTTGACGTTAAGATCTGCGCCCATTACAAGTAAAAGATTTTTAACTAAGATAAATTTCATTATGTAGCAATTTATTCTGGTTACAAGATGGCCGTTATAGTAACATACTCCGTGTAATGGCGATATCACGCCATATTGCTGAATGGATGATGCTTCATTATTGATTTAGTTAAAAGTGATTTTTTAGTACTGTTACTAAGTAGACCCTTTTTCAGATCATATCGGGTCTGTTCTTGTAAACTCACCTAGTACTCCCTTCTCGGCCTTCACGGTGTAGGGTGAAATTTTGTGTTGACGTTCGCACATGTCCCCAATGAATATTGGTAGCTTTCACAGTTTGTAGAAGCAATGTTGGCCGAGGTATAATCACTACTTTGATTCTATGCATGACTTTGCGCAGAGTGAGCGTGAATTTCTGGAGACTTTGAACTGTTATACCTCTGGCAATATTTTATTGAAAGAAATGAAATTTGTCCATCTTGTACAACTTAATGCGCTCTCTTAACAAAAATAATGAAAGGAACTTTACGGGCCATATTCAACCAGGAAAGTTTAGACAAAATCGCCCGAAAAAGTCAGCATGCAAAAAATTGCCAAAGTTTGGCTTTTTATATCTCGGGGATTAAAAGGTATGCCGGAAGTGAAACCTGATATGTAATAACCTAATAACACAAGGTTCTCAAACGTCTAGTTTGTTTATGTAGCACTTTCTAGTAAATCAAGTGCAAAGTTAAAGGTTTTTTGAAAAGATAAAAACGATGTTTTCGACCTGTTTTTTGCGAAAAATTATGTTCTACAAGTCTTTCCAACCTGGCCTCACTAGAAAGACCACGTTTTTAACTGCCAAAGGAAGTGTATGTGGTTATCCAACGCGGGCTAACAAGGCTAGATAATTTGAATCAAAGTTGGGAGTGAAAAGCACGACACGAAAAGAATGTAAACTTTGGATTGTTATGTCGTTGCATAAACAGATACTGAACTTAAAACTGAAGCACAAATGATGTGGAATAGAAAATTTCATTCATCTACTATTTACCAATAATCCACAAATCCATAGAAAAAATGATAATCTTTGTATATTTAAAAGATGAAAATGAGGTATGTGTAACACTTATTTTACAAGTACTGTTTTCTACTAAAGCTTCTAAACCATCTCATTCGAAATAACGATTTCCTTGCCCCCCCCCCCCAGAAGAGTGCATTTAATTTCCGACATGAGCTAACAATGCTGCATAAACTGAGGTAAAGCTGCTAGAAAAATCGCACCACGAATAAGGTTTTAACTCTGGTTTCTTATATCTCGTTGATTAAAGGCAAGATAAACGTGAATCTTTGGACACAACTTAGCAAGGCAAGGTTTTCAATATTAAATATCATTCACATACCGCTTTCTAAATTTCTACAAAAGTAGTTCAAACATTATTAATTTGCTTTTAGAAAATCTGTTTTCATTAACACACTTTGGTCTTATCATTGTTGGAAAGAGCGTTTTCAGGCATTCAGAAAAACATGTTTGATTTTACAATGTGCGCAAATAATACCTGAAAACGACGGATAAATTTGAAGAAATGTACCACGGAAACAATATACACTCCTGGAAATGGAAAAAAGAACACATTGACACCGGTGTGTCAGACCCACCATACTTGCTCCGGACACTGCGAGAGGGCTGCACAAGCAATGATCACACGCACGGCACAGCGGACACACCAGGAACCGCGGTGTTGGCCGTCGAATGGCGCTAGCTGCGCAGCATTTGTGCACCGCCGCCGTCAGTGTCAGCCAGTTTGCCGTGGCATACGGAGCTCCATCGCAGTCTTTAACACTAGAGATGGGCAAAACTGTTCTTTTCAGAGATTGGATCAGAACTGTTCACTCCCTGAAATGAATTAGCTGTTTTTCATGACTCACCACTCATTTACAAAAGAAAATAAATGAAAGGCACATTGCCCTTTAAACTTGGTTTATTCCAGTACTATACCTGTATTTTGATCTTATTTGATCCTATTTTGAAGTAACATAGATAATGAGTAAGAATTTTGTATTGTTTATTGAAATTTCCACGATATGACAAAGTTTTTGATTATTGATTTATTTTGCACTAGCGTGGTTTTTTGGGTGATCGGAAAATGTTGTAGCTTGAGATTTACATTAACAATATATTTGGCTATAATGTATTAAAATTTCATTAACCTCATACAAATACATCGCAAGCCATATATTTTTCCTTTCGAAGACGCCTAAAATCGCAAAATCCGTACCAGAATAAGAAAAAAAAATATAAATTTGACTGTAAAACGAAAGTGCTGCATATAGCCTTACGCAGAATAAAACAAGGAAAATATTGGTGTATCACATTTTGCGATACGTTTATCGGTTCGCTCGTAATTAAAGCGTAAATTCGAGTGTCCATAATAAAAATCCTATAGTAAGAGTAGTCATCAGGAACCTAATCTAATCAGTTTAAACAAATAAAAATAAAATAAAAACAATTGATGTATACATAACATAATAATGTAATATACATAGCGTTATTACTACGAAGAACAATATCCAGTGGGGACAAACTCCGATGCAGAGGCGCTGAGTCGAGCAGGTCGAGCCGCGAGCTGTATTACTGCGTGAGCTGAGACCGCAGAGACCAGAGTGACACCAGAGTCGCTTTGCTCGACGCTCTGGCTAGAGTCGAGACGGTGGGGTGAGCGTTGAGCGGGCGAGTTCCGAGGGTGGGGGGAGCTCACCCGCTCCGAGACAAATCGTCCGCTCCCTTGCGAGCAGGTTTTTGCAAGTAGTTCCTATGTTATCCGCTAGGTGGCTCTCTGTCCTGTTGCTGGCATCAACTGCCCAGAGGGCAGGACGTGCGACTGAAACGATCGCCGACAGAGTGCGATGCGAAGTTAAGCTGCGCCAGACACTGCACAGTGCACACGGCAGACGACGCACAGAGACGGCCCGGCATATGTGAAACACAAAATCCAATGGGGCACTGCACAATGCAGGCAGCCAAGGTAGAAGCAGGGCAGAGGCCGGCGCTGGCTGTGTTGTGTGGCGTGCACTGTGCTCTGACCAGCAGAGGCGCTGCTGATATGCTCCGTCTCTCTCTCTCTCTCTCTCTCTCTCTCTCTCTCTCTGCCTGGGAAACGTTTGGAGCTACCGTTCTTTTTTTCTGAATCACTGATTGTTCACTCCTTTGAAAGATTGAACTCTATGAATTAGTTCAAGAGCGGATCCCCCATCTCTATTTAACACTGGTAGCATGCCGCGACAGCGTGGACGTGAACCGTATGTGCAGTTGACGGACTTTGAGCGAGGGCGTATAGTGGGCATGCGGGAGGCCGGGTGGACGTACCGCCGAATTGCTCAATACGTGGGGTGTGAGGTCTCCACAGTACATCGATGTTGTCGCCAGTGGTCGGCGGAAGGTGCACGTGCCCGTCGACCTGGGACCGGACCGCAGCGACGCACGGATGCACGCCAAGACCGTAGGATCCTACGCAGTGCCGTAGGGGACCGCACCGCCACTTCCCAGCAAATTAGGGACACTGTTGCTCCTGGGGTATCGGCGAGGACCATTCGCAACCGTCTCCATGAAGCTGGGCTACGGTGCCGCACACCGTTAGGCCGTCTTCCGCTCACGCCCCAACATCGTGCAGCCCGCCTCCAGTGGTGTCGCGACAGGCGTGAATCAGGGACGAATGGAGACGTGTCGTCTTCAGCGATGAGAGTCGCTTCTGCCTTGGTGCCAATGATGGTCGTATGCGTGTTTGGCGCCGTGCAGGTGAGCGCCACAATCAGGACTGCATACGACCGAGGCACACAGGGCCAACACCCGGCATCATGGTGTGGGGAGCGATCTCCTACACTGGCCGTACACCACTGGTGATCGTCGAGGGGACACTGAATAGTGCACGGTACATCCAAACCGTCATCGAACCCATCGTTCTACCATTCCTAGACCGGCAAGGGAACTTGCTGTTCCAACAGGACAATGCACGTCCGCATGTATCCCGTGCCACCCAACGTGCTCTAGAAGGTGTAAGTCAACTACCCTGGCCAGCAAGATCTCCGGATCTGTCCCCCATTGAGCATGTTTGGGACTGGATGAAGCGTCGTCTCACGCGGTCTGCACGTGCAGCACGAACGCTGGTCCAACTGAGGCGCCAGGTGGAAATGGCATGGCAAGCCGTTCCACAGGACTACATCCAGCATCTCTACGATCGTCTCCATGGGAGAATAGCAGCCTGCATTGCTGCGAAAGGTGGATATACACTGTACTAGTGCCGACATTGTGCATGCTCTGTTGCCTGTGTCTATGTGCCTGTGGTTCTGTCAGTGTGATCATGTGATGTATCTGACCCCAGGAATGTGTCAATAAAGTTTCCCCTTCCTGGGACAATGAATTCACGGTGTTCTTATTTCAATTTCCAGGAGTGTACATTGCAACAACCTGTTGTCCTTGTTTTGTTCCATATGGTTTTTAAATTGACAAGGAACATCTCATTTATTGCACTGATCCATGGCGATGTTGTCACTACCAGTTCACGAATATAAACCGGCAGACAATCGCCATAAGGGGCACGCCCGATAGCTGTGCAATACGCGCCACGTGCTGGTTTTTTCATCTAGGTTCCCAAACTTTAGTTCAGGTTCCAAAGCCTTTTGGTGAAACCTGCCTGCTTACAAGGCCGTTTGCTAACTACCGTACCTTATATTATATTCTCAACACATTTTTCGAAATTTTTGAGCCACTTTTTGTTTGCCGCCTATGTGAGATACTCCTACATCGTGAGAATCGAAAATAAGGTACACAGCAAATAGCTTTGTTAGCAGACAGGTACCACCACAAGGTTTTGAATCTAAATAGAAACCAATTTAGCAGGCTGTGGAAACTGTTTAAAGAAATCCACTTGTAACTGGTATTGCACAGGAATCGCGTATAACCCGTATGGCGATGGGGTTGTCGGTTCATGTTCTTGAACCGGTAGTGACAATGTATTGAAATACGGGGTGTTCAAAATGTCTCTCCGCAGTGTCGTATGATTGTCAGCCGCGCGTGCCGTATACCGCAGTGAATATACCGAAATGAAATTCAGTAAAATACAAGTTATTAATTTATTGAATGTTCATTTTTACTTACAAATTTTCACATCAAATGTTGAAAGTGTCCCCCCTGTTGTTGAATACACAATTCAATCGTCTAATAATGTTTCCAAACAGAAGCTGTAACACTTCTTCTGTATCAGAAGCAGTGAAAGTGGATAGTGCAGTTTTCAATTCATCGATGGATTTTGGACGGTTTTTATAGACAGTTGCTTTTGCTGCACCCCAGAAGAAAAAGTCAGGTGGTGTTAGGTCAGGCGATCGTGGAGACCAGAGTTCCTGCGAAATTATGCGATCACCAAAAACATCAGCAAGCAGTGACATTGAAACGCGAGCTGTATGCGCGTTTGCACCATCTTGTTGAAAATAACCGTTCAGTATTTCACTTAACACAATTTCTCCTATGAATGGGTACAGAATATCACTGCGGTATCGTTGTGCGTTTCTTGTTTCGTTGAAAAATAAGGGACCCACAATCCGACGTCTAGAGATTGCAATCCAAATTCTTATTTTCACAGAATGAAGTGGTTCCTCATAAATACACAATAGATTTGCAGTACTCCACATACGAGAATTTTGCGAGTTAATGTACCCGGATAAATGAAACTACGCCTCATCAGTGAAAAACGTTTCATTAAGAATATCCCTTCCATTTTGTTGAACGAAATTTTTGAACAATTGACAATAATGCAGTGTCCTGCCATGATCAGTATTTTTAAGTTCTTGCACTACTGTCATTTTGTATGGGGAAAGTTCTAATTTTTTCCTTACAGCTGTGTGGGCCGTTCCGACACGAACATCGATTTCCTGTGCATGTTTTCTTACTGACTTGTTCTGACTCATGGACATTTTATCGGAAATATCGAGTAGTTCATCCGCAGACAAAACGCTAGGACGACCACTTCTCGGTGCATCTGCCACTGAATCCGTACTTCGAAATCTGTTAATCAAATCTCGCACAGTATCGCGATGTGGGAGTGTTGTCTCCGGGAAAACTGAATTAAATGTTTGACGTACTGAAACTGTGTATTTACCACCAACTTTGAACACTTGTTCGACAAAAAACACACGTTTTTCAGTGGTTAGCATTTTAACAATGACAAAAACGAAACAAACGAACTAGGAACTAAACTTAAACGGTCACGTCAACACGCAACGACACACACCAACGATACTACTGACGCTGTCTGAGACAAGCGAAACAGTGGAATGTTGGGAGAGTCCACTTGAAGGGAAGTAACCCAGGCAGGCGAACAATCATACGGCACTCCGGAGATGCTTTTTGAACATACCGTATTACTTCTCAGTTTAAAAGCAAAAACCAAACGCAACAAAACACGGGCAACAAGTTGCTGCAATGTAGCCTGTTGCCGTGGTACATTTCCTCAAATTTGCCCATCATTTTCAAGCATAGTTAGCGCAAATTGGAAAATCGAATGTGATTTTCTGAATGCTTGAAAACATACTGTTCCAGTTTTGAGTTTTGAAATCTATTATGGAAAACAGATTTTCTAAAAGCATATTAAATGCTATCTAGTTTTATAATTTTTACGACAACAATGAAGTTCGTAAAAATTTAGAAAAAAGTACCCTGAACAATGTTTTATATTGGAAAACCTTATGTTGCTAAGTTGTGTCGAAATTTTCATGTTTACCATCAACGAGATACAAGAAGACGAAGTTATTTGCAGCGTGATTTTTCCGACTAGTTTGCATCGGTTTAGATGGCATTGTTAGCCCATCTTGGAAATTAAATCCACTCCGAAGCTTCCCTTGCCGCAATTTTCGCACCCATCTTTGATTCAAATTATTTAGCCTTGTTAGCCCACGCAGGATACTTAAATACACTTTTTTATCAGTTAAAGCCATGGTCTTTCGTTTGAAAAATTTTACAGACACTAATTTTTTTTGCAAAAACGTGCCGAAATTATCGCATTTTTTAATCTTATCATAAAATCTTCAACTTCGCACTTCGTTTATTGGAAAACGATACATAAATGAAACTTAATATTTGAGAACATTGTGTTGTTAGGTTACTACATGTCTAGTTTAACGCTTGGCATGTCTTTAGTCACCTAGATATAAGAAGCCAAACCTTGAAATTTTTTCGGGCGATTTTGTCTTAACTTTCTTAGCTGAATGTGACTGTTAAAATGCTTTTCATTATTATTCTTAAGACAACACGTACAGTTGTACAAAATGGCCAATTTCCTTTCTTTTGACAAAACATTACCCGAGATGTCACAGCACTGGTCTCTAGAAATTCAAGCTCGCCCTGCACAAAGTCACGCATGGCGTCAAATTAGAGATTAAATCGCTGCCACTATTGCTTCGACAAACGCTGAAACTTACCAAGATTCATTGGCGACTAGTGCGAATATCAAATAAAATTTTATCGATATTCGTGATGGTCGAGCATGGAAATGTTCCAAAATTGGGTGATGGGACGAGAAATGGCCATTAAATGTTTTTGCTTAAATTTGATGTTATGATAAAAATAGAATAGAACGCAAAAATAGGCAGCAGCATGGTGTTCAATAGTGAGTAAAGTGAATTCGCTAACAAATAAATTAAAAATCCACACAGTTCAGAAGGCGATCTAAGGTCGCGCTTTGAAAGTGATGTAAATATTTTAACTGATAATCTTGTATGTGAAGTTGATAATGACCTAGACAATCCTTCACGTAATGTAATTGTTCAGCGCGATTCTACACGTGAAGTAAGTGTTGCAATGGACGATATTTCACGTGAATCGAATGTGCAAATAAGCGGTCAGACAACTGATCCAATTGCACTATGTAATAACCCTTTCTAAAAACTTAATTTTGAATCACTTAAGTGCTGTTTTATTATTAATCCTCGAGTTTAATTTCATTTCATTATTCACTGTATTATGAGGTTTGTTTTTTTTTTTTTTTTTTTTTTTTTTTTTTTTTTACTAGCGGAAAAGTGGCACCTATCCGCCATTGACGAGATTTTTTCTAATAATATGGAACTTCTTACCTGTTGTATATGCGGAACCCGCAGTTATTCAGAAAAAAAGTCAGAGTTTACAAAAAAAACAGTGAAATTCAGCACAGAGCGAGTACCAAATCGAGCACCAAATGGAAATTACGTTACTACAATGCAGTCGGTCCACATCTTACCGCACAATCTTCATTCTGGTAACGAAATTTTAAAATGTTTCGGCTGGCAGAGATGGAAGCCAACTTACAATGGCGACTGTGACAAGATAATTATTCAATAACGCCTCCTGTACGTAATTGTCATTGCTTGCATTGTACTAATTGTTTGTATTATCATTGTCGACCGATCGCTTAAAGTACTATTGCTTCAACACAACGTAAACAAAAACTTGAAGCATCTAGAAAGACATAAAGAGGAAATATGAAGGAAACATGTGAAAAGAAACAAGATAATAATACGAAACCAGAGTGAAAGGATTTGAGATGATAGAAAATTCATTATTTCATTTTGCCGCTTGGAGTGGTGAGTGATAGACTACGCTCTATTAAAAATCATCAGCAGTACATTACCTTTGTACCTTAGTTAGTAACATATCGTCATACAACATACACTACTGACCATTAAACTTGCTACACCACGAAGATGACGTGCTACAGACGCGAAATTTAACCGACAAGAAGAAGATGCTGTGATATGCAAATGTTTGGCTTTTCAGAGTATTCACACAAGGTTGGCACCGGTGACGACACCTACAACGTGCTGACATGAGGAAAGTTTCCAACCGATTTCTCATACACAAACAGCAGTTGACCGGCGTTGCCTGGTGAAACGTTGTTGTGATGCCTCGTTAAGGAGGAGAAATGCGTACCATCACGTTTCCGACTTTGATAAAGGTCGGATTGTAGCCTATCGCAATTGCGGTTTATCGTATCGCGACATTGCTGCTCGCGTTGGTCGAGATCCAATGACTGTTAGCAGAATATGGAATCTGTGGGTTCAGGAGGCTAATACGGAACTACGTGCTGGATCCCAACGGCCTCGTATCACTAGCAGTCGAGATGACAGGCATCTTATCCGCATGGCTGCAACGGATCGTGCAGCCACGTCTCGATCCCTGAGTCAACAGATGGGGACGTTTGCAAGACAACAACCATCTGCACGAACAGTTCGACGACGCGTGCAGCAGCATGGACTATCAGCTCGGAGACCGTGGCTGCGGTTACCCTTGTCGCTGCATCACAGACAGGAGCGCCTGCGATTGTGTACTCAACGACGAACCTGGGTACACGAGTGGTAAAACGTCATTTTTTCGGATGAATCCAGGTTCTGTTTACAGCATCATGATGGTCGCATCCGTGTTTGGCGACATCGCGGTGAACGCACATTGGAAGCTGTATTTGTTCATCGCCATACTGGCGTATCACCTGGCGTGATGGTATGGTGTGCCATTGGTCACCTCTTGTTCTCATTGACGGCACTTTGAACAGTAGACGATACATTTCAGATGTGTTACGACCCGTGGCTCTGCCCTTCATTCGATCCCTGCGAAACCCTACATTTCAGCAGGATAATGCACGACCGCATGTTGCAGGTCCTGTACGGGCCTTTCTGGATACAGAAAATGTTCGATTGCTGCCCTGGCCAGCACATTCTCCAGGTCTCTCACCAACTGAAAACGTCTGGTCAATGGTGGCCGAGCAACTGGCTCGTCACAATACGCCAGTCACTACTCTTGACGAACTGTGGTATCGTGTTGAAGCTGCATGGGCAGCTGTACCTGTACACGCCATCCAAGCTCTGTTTGAGTCAATGCCCAGGCTTATCAAGGCCGTTATTATGGCCAGAGGTGGTGGTTCTGGTTACTGATTTCTCAGGATCTATGCATCCAAATTGCGTGAAAATGTAAGCACATGTCAGTTCTAGTATAATATATTTGTCTAATGAATACCCGTTTATCATCTGCATTTCTTCTTGGTGTAGCAATTTTAATGGCCAGTAATGTAATACAGTACAGTAACAATGTCGAAATTAACAATATGGAGTTTACGCGGTAAAATATGGACGATTTTGTTGCATCTCGCGTGTAACAGCTTACCCCATTATTTATACAAATGCAGGTTATTCAGCAGCGGTTTTAATATTTTCAGTGTCAGTTATCCAAAAAAGTTTTATTACGATTGATCAATCTTTTGTAATTATGGTGAAAATTGGCAAATAATGGAAAATGTCAGAAACCTTTTTTAGTACCTTCAAAGGAGGAAAGTAACGACGTCGAAATGTACGTAAATATGGAAGATATTAACACTGATGTGAGTGAAAGCAAAATGCATTCCGAAAATGCCACAGCACAAGAAGTGCAATCATCCACCAGTAACGAATTTTAATACTATGACAGTTATTTTGTGAAGAGAATAAAGGAAGGTCATGAACTGATAAAAACACTATGCACAAATAGAAAGAAAGGCCTGAGAATGACGTCCTGTCAGGAAATGATAGCATTTATACGGATACAGCGCACTGTATGATTACGTGCATGTATGTAATGTACTAGTCTATACACAAAGAAAACAGTAGTACACCTATACAAAGACGGATAAGCAGCCTGAAAGGTAGTGCACTGCTGATGCGAAACTTTCAATTA